>NC_034411.1:88472230-88601195 GCF_002078875.1 Numida meleagris | reverse complement strand
TCTGTGATTCTGTGATTCTGTGATTCTGTGATTCTGTGATTCTGTGATTCTGTGATTCTGTGATTCTGTGATTCTGTGTGCAGGCTGTGCTTGTCAAAATCTGCACCAGTGGAGGTGACCCACTGTTACCACTACTGAAATGAACTACCCACTGCCTTACAGTGCTCACATCCTCTGTTTGGTCTTCATAAATGTTCAGCAAGTGTCAATGGGTGTGGTTTTTTCCACGTGGAGGAAAATTCAATTCCACACCTTTGTTTCATATGCATGTCCATGTCAGACACCATTTTGCCAGACTGCCCCTCTGCTGCCATCTGTTGCACAGCAACAAAATGTAATGGGATAGTGGTGAGTTCAGCCTCTCTTGCCATATCCCCAGCATCCCCCTCTGTTGTCATGGGGCCAACATAATAAAATAGGAAGTATTACTTTCAGAGCAACCCTAGTAGACTATCTTTGTGCATTATTGTTGCACTGAAAGGAATGAAAGATCAGCACAGGAATGTTGATCTGGAACCCCTTATGGGGGAGTCTTGACTGTCTCAAATAAGTGCTGACTAGTAGAAAGGCTGTAGTAGGGCTGTAGTGTCTGTCTTCCATGTCTGTAAATGTATTTTCTGAGAAGAGTTGTTGAGGATTCAAGCCTGGCTGAACAGTCAGTGTACTACCTGTCATTCATGAGATTGACTCTGGTCATCATACAGTTGCTAATCAGTTGGTTGTGGAAGTTTAACTCAATTGGAGTCTTGTATCACAGGTAGTAAATACTTCTTGACTCTTTCAGCAGCCTTTCATTCCAGCAGCCCTGCTGCTTTTCCCTCTATGCCATGAGTAAGTTCTGTGTTTGTTTCTGACAAATGAAATAAGTAATGGAAGAAAAATATAGTTGCAAAAGGAAAGCCCTGCTTTTGTGGAAAAGACCACGAATGAAGAAGATGACTTAAACTGTCCATTTCATGTGTAAAACCCACAATCTACTTCCTGCCAATGTTTTGTAGCATTCAAAATTGTTTTCCATCCTGTTAGTGGTTGAGCCCAAGAAAACCTCAGCCTGATTTCTGCTCTGTTTTTAAGAGTATGTATGATCTTGTGCTTCGAACAGAAGGGTAGGAGGAGAAAACAACACAATTCTAAGGTGAAGTGTTCTTTCTTAGGAGACTGCCCTCAGAGGGAATGTGAAGCTCCAGGAGCTGAGCTATTCACAGGGACTACAGATGCATGTATTCTAGGCTAAATCCTGTCCCAAAGGTGGAGAAGGGGTTTAGGATTTGGCATGATCACTGGGGTGCTAGACAAGAAAAACTGAAAACAGAGCTCAGAATTGCCAAGATTCTAAAGTAAAATATAGCACAAGGCTGTCATAGTTGTCCAGAAATAAAGCATCCCAATGTTCAGGAAATTAATACAGTGGGTTTTTTTTAAAGGAATAGAAATCTAGTTTCAGCATCTAAATGACTTTTGGATTCAGTAGAATCACAGAATGGCTTGAGTTGGAAGGCACCTTTAAGATCATCTAGTTCCAGCCCCTCACCATAGGCAGGGACAGCTCCTGCTAGACCAGGTCCCTCACAGCCCCATCCAGCCTGGCCTTGAATGCCTCCAGGGTGGGGGCACCCACAGTCTCTCTGGGCAGCGTGTTCCAGTGTCTCACCACTGTTCAGTTTCAGTTTAGAATGCCCGCATTCTCCACCAGTAACCGTCACGGAGTTATCTTGAGATCTATCAGTGTCCTTGACAGAGGACAGCAGGCCCACAGGCCTGAAGAAAGTGGTGGGAGGAGGAAGGAACAAAGAGGGAAAGGAGTAAGGAAAAGAAACAGCAGCAACGATCTGAGGAAGATAGTTGATTTACTAATTATAATAGTAGAGATACAAGTTAATTGGGATTGAAGCTAATAAACCAAATAAATGAGAGAGAGAGAGTGTCCAAAACTGAAGGCCTTGCTCTAAAGCTGAAGGCGAGATGGCTAGGGAGCACGCACTGCTGAGACTAGCAGCAAAAAGAGAGGAATCTCATGACTTGTGAGCAGTTTTATCTTTCCTCTGAATGGAAAATGGAAACGCAAAGTCCTCTGGGGTATGTAGTTCTTCTTCTCTTCTGAGAGCCAGGTACCCAGAAAATTGGCAGTCCACAGAACTGGAACATTAACTCTTTAACTTCCAGTGCTCCACAGGGTGTTATGATGTGGAATACCAATAACAAAAATCTTGAAACCGTGACAACAGTAATGAATTTCTTCCTATCTAGTCTAAATCTGCTCTCTTCCAGCTTAAAGCCATTTGCCCTCATCCTGTCACTACACGCGCTTATAAAAAGTCCCTCCCCAGCTTTCCTGTAGGCCCCCTTCAGGTACTGGCAGGCTGCTATAAGGCCCCCCTGGAGCCTTCTCTTCTCCAGGCTGAAGAGCCCCAGCTCTCCATCTGTCCTCGTAGGGGAGGTGCTCCAGCCCTTTGACCATATTTGTGGCCCCTCCTCTGGACTCACTCCAACAGCTCCATGTCCTTGTGTTGGGGGACCTAGAACTGGATGCAGTACTGCAGGAGTGATCTCGTGAGAGTAGAGGAGCAGAATCAGTCATGCTTGTCTTGATGCAACCCAGGATAAGGTTGACCACCTGGGCTGCAAGCACGCATTGCTAGCTCATGTTGTTGTGTCTTTCATCAGCTGACATAGCCAAATCCTTCTTCTCAGGGGTGCTCTCAAGCAATTCTCTGCCCAGCCTGTGCTTGGCGTTGCCCTGACCCAGGCATGGGACCTTGCACTTGCCCTTGTTGAACTCCATGAGGTTGGCATGGGTCCACCTCTCAAGCATGTCCAGGTTGCTCTGGATGGCATCCCTTCCCTCCGGTGTGTCAACTGCACCAGTCAGCGTGGTGTCATCTCCAGACTTGTTGAGGATAAAAAAAATACTCAGAATAGTGGGGAAGGTTTTTCTATGAAGTGTTCGGTTCCACCCCCCCCCTTTTTTTTTTCCCTCAAAATGAAGGACTTTAAAATCATCTTTGTAGACTAAGCTCTAGATGGTGTGTTTGCTGTGAGCAGTGTTGGTGCCTGGGAAAGCATGCCACATTGTGTTTGTGAACTCTGTTTACAGTTAAAGTTGCCTCTTCTTGTCCCTGAGGACAAGTATAAGAAAGGTGGTAGCTCAGGAAGGGGCTGCACAGCTCTGGAAGCTCTTACGTAGCTGTTGTCCTACAGAGATGCAAGTGGAAGACAAAGTTTTTTGCCTTTTCTCCAGCTCCCATTCCTTACTGTTTGCAAGATGGTGGACCTTACAGAAGAGAAGATGCTGCTTGCTGAAGCCTGCAGAAGCAGGAATATGAGCTGTTCGGGCAGAAACAGAGGAGCAAGCTGCTGCCTGCCTCTGGGAGAACGAAGCAGTCTCTTCTGCAGAAGGCGTGAAAGCTGCTGAGACGTGGCAGGGGAGGTGATCTCTCTCTTCAAGATGCTGACCTCTGAGGGGAAAAAGCTGAAACCTTGTCCTCCTGCTACCCTGCTCCTTACAGTTCCAAAGTTTATTTTTCACAATGAGGCACTTTTCCTCCTTACAGCTCTTTACAACATGCAGTACTTTCTCTGCTTTTCTCTCCCACAGGTGTGCTCTAGCCAACTCTCTGCAGAGCACATCTCCCATAGTTACCCATGTTGGTATGCTTTTCAGTGCTTTCAGACCCTTCAGGCTGGAAGTTAGACAATTAGTATGTCTGAAACTCAGATAAACACTAAAGTGGTGCATTAAAGTGTGAGTTCTCAGAGCATTAGTGTTATGCTGGATTGGGGCTGACAGCTGAATTCTGGCTTTCAGCATTTAGAAAATCAAGGGGAGAATGAAATGCTGTGTAAAAGTCCCAGGGGTTTGAGCACAAAGCAGCTTCTGCAGGTTTCTAGAAAGCCTCAGCTAGTGCTGCTGAGTGGTGAACAATGCTGACCCCAAGCAGAGTGAAAATCCTTGGTGCAGTTCTGAAACTGGGGTAAATACAGCAATGACCTCTTTACAGCAAGGAGCTGGGAGCCCTGTGCCATGAGGTTTTGTTGTTATCTGGGTGTTCATCACCCAGGTAATCAAGTGGGTGGTATTTCAAATCCTGTCTTTATTAGGGGATGTGGCATCATTAGGAGGCTGGCAGCCATACTGATCTTTGTTGTTATAGGGAAATGATCTTGTGCTTTAAGGAAGGGAGGAATACCTGAGGAGATAAGGCTTACCTTGCCTCTCAGAATTCCCCGTCCACTCTTTGGCCTAATGAACTGGGGTGATGTATGTAGGTCACTCAAAAAGTAACGCTTCCTACTTATTTCCATGGAAAGTGCTATTGATAATAATAATAGTAACACTGTTTGATAGAGCAAATTCTCAACTACAAAATGCTATTTCTCAACATAGTCACCACAGTTAGCTGTGCATTTTCAGCAGTGATGAACTGCAGTGTGAGCCCTGCCTGAGTAGCAAAAAGCACATCTCTTTGGCCTGCCTGACAAGAGGGGCTTAGGGAAAAGCTTCCTCAACAAAGCCTCATACTGGCTCTACTGTTGAGTTATTTAATCATTCAGTGTTATCAAAACTTTCAGTGCTGTAATGACAGTGTGTCTTGATTATAATCCGTATCTACAGTTTTGTGGAAGAGCTCATGCATCATGAGTTAAGCATTTGTCTCAGTTGTTTGAGTAAGACTGAGCTATATTTTGCATTTAAGTAAACACTGAAAACAGTATAATTTTCTCCAAATTATGGCACTTACAGCACAGAGAGAGTTTTCTGAGAAAAAATCAAGTATGTGACAGACTGTGTTTTTGGTGCTGCTGTGACTGGCAAAGTGTTTTTCATTCCTCATGGTTCCTGGTAGTTGTTATAACCCACTGAGATGCTGAGCTTGCATGGGAAAGGGCAACCATTTGCCCTGCCAATGTTCTCCTGACTCTGAACAGGAAACTTCATTCTTTATCCATCGTTTATGCATCTGTTGAATTAAACTAAAAAAAAAAAAAAAAAAAAAAGCCTTTCTTCCATGGAAGAATTGCTATAATTCTCAGAGTGACCATTTCTAGCTGACCTGTCCCCAAGAAGATTGGAGGCTTTTGCTTGGGGGCTGACCCTGCTCCCAAATGCCCCACTGCCCCTTGCCTCCATAGTGGGCTGCCTTCTCCCTCCTACTGCCTCAGGTATTGCTGCTCACCTGAGCTTAGAGGTTGTTTGGCTTTCTTGGAGGCTATTATACTCTGATTTCCAGGCAGCAAGCATTATGCCAGCAGGAAGTGACCACATCACCATATGAGTGTGGTCCTGAGGAGGGTTAGGAGGAGGCTGAGGCCTTGCAGCCACCTCCAACTCTTCATGAAGCCCATCTTCTGCCTCTCCTTGTCCTTCCTGGGGCAGCAGGGCTTGCATTGTCTCCTGCTTGAGTATTTCAGCAGATCTGGGTTCCTGTTTCCTCCTGAAGCTCAGCGCAGTTTGACTCTGCAGCTCCCTCCAGCAATTACAAAAGTCATGGTCTGGATCATTTCCCCGCAACAACTGCTTTATGAGGAGGCTGGTGTGCAGCCTGCAAGTTTTTCCTCAAGATGGATGCCAAACCAGAAGCGTGGGCAACCTTAAAAATCAGAGCAACATCAGGCTAATAGGAGATTAAAAATAACACTCAGTTTTTCTGGTCTCCCATCCAACATGCTAATGACGCTATTAGTGTTGCCAGCTCTCCCCATAACACAAAGATGTTTTACCTCATTTCTACCCAAAGCCTGCTGTCATTTCCAGTCTCTCCTCTGGAGCTGAAATGTGAATTAATCCTTGTGGTGCCCTTACCCCCGCCCTTATCGTTCCACCCAGCTTTGCTGTTTGTCTGTCCGCCTCTCCCATGTGTTATAACCCTTCCTCCTCCAGCCCTGATGCAATGCAGCAACATAATGCTACAGAAAGGAAAACCTTTGCAGAATACCCTGGTGTATATTCCATCTTTCTCATGTTATGCACACACATTTTTCTTTTATAGCCTTCTTTTTCAGGGTGTCCCCTTAGCTCCCATGTTGAAACCAATCCCTATTCTGAATCGTGAATAATATTATAAATATGTTTGCAGTGGCATTTCCCTTTTGCAGAGTGCTCCTAGAGGCAGCCTCCCAGTTCAGGGACTCAGCTGCCTACTGCATAATGGGTCCGAAAATAATCAAGATACTGTTGATGTGCTCAAAAACAGGATATGTTTGCTATCTCTGAGTGCTTGTTCATACTTTTTCAGGCTGCTAAATTAGTTTTCTTCACACTTTGACTGGCCAATTTGACATTTGGTGTGAAATAGGTGCTTGTGTTCCCGAGCACAGATGCTAAGCTCAAATTCAGGCTTAGAAAGTCTGATTTAGCATTTGAAAATGGGACTTTTCTTCTGAAGCCTGCATGTGTGGGCTGAAGCGGGGCTGGAGCTGTGGGTGAAGCATAAGGACTGAGCATTGCCACCACCCCACCTACAACTCTGGTGCCTTTTTACAGCTTTTTAGATAGGCTGCTTTGTTTGGGTTGTCCTCTGTGCTGTTTTATCTAGTGGGAACGAAGAGCTTCAGAGCAGCACCAGCCATGCTGATGGCACAAGGCTGGTCACAGACAGCTGTATGGAGGCCTGGTGACCTCTCCCAGAAGGCTTGGTGGCCATGGCCTATTCTTCTCCAGCTGCATAGCAGTACCCAGGAGCAGAGATCTGAGCTCACTTCAGTTGGGTACCATAGACTCATAGAATGGCTTGGGCTGGGAGGGACTCCAAGGATCACCAAGTTCCAACCCCTCTGCCACAGGCAGTGCCACCAACCTCCAGAAATCATGCTGGCCTGTTTTTCCTTCTTGTCCCTGTTAAACAGGAGGGTTTCTTAGAGGGAAGGTTTCCTTGAATGCCATGTTTGGCACCCCACAACTTGCAGGAAATGTCACATTTCCTTAGAGGGGAGGCAGTGGTTCCCTGAGGCATGCTGATCATGCACTGCCACTTTCCACTTAGGAAAACGTAAGCACAGGAGGCTGAAGGAGAGTGACACTGCTTGCTAGATGTGCCACCATGCATTTGTGTTCAGACCGTGAGGTTTGTGCTTCTCTTTGCAGGAAGCCCCACTGGCTCTCTGTGCTTTTCCTCTTTACCTGTCTGAATGGCAAACAGCGTTGGAACATCTCCTGCTTGCATGAGACAACGCTTGTGGCAAAATGGTATTCAGAAAGTCAGGGAAAGCTGATGCTGCCAGGCCATGGGGGTGGTTGTGCTCACTTTATGGGGATGTCAGTAGGAGTTACCCGCTTAAAACCCCCAGATGTCAGAGAGCAAAAGTGAGCGGAGAGGTTGACTCCTCAGCACTGCTGTGGGTAGATGGGGGCATGCAGGCCTGGACTCAAAGGGCTAAGCTGAACCACCTCTTTCTCTGCTAATATTCAGCATTTGCAATTTATTCTATAGAATTTACACTGGAACTTGAGAAATATAGAAACAACAACAGCCACTTAGGCTGTCAGATAAATTGTTTTGCAATATTCATTGTCCGTGAAGTCCAGTAGTTGTACAAAAAATCTGCTATCACCAAACTGGAAAAACAAACCTCTGTGATACACACCTATTATTTTTCAATATATAATGATAGTTGTAGTCAGACTTCAAAATTGCAAGCGCTCTGGTCAAAGCTAGATAAATCTCTTCAAAACACAGCAGACATTGCCTCACTATTTCAGACCCCAGCAAGAACCAGCCAGCAATTCTCTGCCATATATTTTTTCTTATTACAGACAGCAGGTTTCCATCCAGACCTTGGGCTCAGGGTGTTAAGGAGAAAATGACAATCTTGTAGCATCTGATTTGCTGAAAATTGATGAAGTTGTGCCAGGGGAGATTCAGGCTGGATGTTAGGAAGTACTACTTTTCTGAAAGAGTGGTCTGGTGCTGGAATGGGCTGCCCAGGGATGTGGTGGAGTCACCGACCCTGCAGGTGTTCAAGGAACGTTTAGATGTTGTGTTGAGGGACATGGTCTAGTGAGAGCTATTGGTGATAGGTGGATGGTTGGACTGGATGGTCTTGGAGGCCTTTTCCAATCTTGGTGATTCTATGATTCTATGATATGGATATATATATTTTCTTAATTTGTGGAAGATGAAGCATGGATACTACATAATTTTTTGAAGGCCTTTAACTAAAAAGAACATTTTCAATGTCTTACAGAGCAGAGGGAGTAGTATTTTGGCACAGACATGAGTTTGATGTTAAGTGGCAACAATGCCTATGCAAGTTTTGTACTATTGGAAATATCAAAATACGTATTTGCTGTTGTTTTGTTACTTACAGTTCTTATGCAAACAACTTTTTTTCTTTTGGAAGGGAGAGAAGGGGAATATTTTTGCCTTTATGCCTCACAGCTGAAAGCAGGCATCTGAATTCAAATTAAACACATGAGAAGGAACTAATGTGGTTGTTTTGTCGCTTTCAATCTGCGTACAGTAGGGTTTCAGTCTTTGATGGACTGGTGAGAGGAGTGGAAGGATGAATCGCTTGTCACCATATAATCTGTCAATGTATAACTTGTCAACATATAATCTGAGTCAGCCTCCGGAGAAATAAGTACATGCTTTGTGGTTGCATTCATAATGAACTCAGTGAAACGCAGATACCTTGTACTAAGCCAGAACAATTTAGCCGTAAGATTAAGCTAATTGAAAAGATCTCTCTAATTTGGGGATGAAGTTCTTGCAAGCGGGTAGGGGCTCTGCATCAAAAACTCATCACGGTGCCACTGGAGGAAGCAAAGAGCCCTGAAGCTCCGCTATTGATGATATTTGCTCGCTTTGGCAAATCTCTTGCATTGCAGCACAGGTTGCAACACCTCTCAGAGCTGTAAACTACTTCTCCACACCTGTCCCTGCCTGCTGTCTGTAATTTAGCTGCTCCTCATGAGCTGCCTGATGAAGTTTATGTAATTAAAGTTACATTTGTGGAGGAACAAAGAGTAAAGACAGGCAATTCAGTCTAACTGGGAACATTGACTCAACTTTGCTTAGTGCATTGTTTTAAGCATCTGCTCCCAAACTAACATTAACTTTACCAATAAGTAAAATCAGGTAAGTATCTGTATATGGCACTAATGGTCCAGAAAAGCTGTGAGATACTAGAGTGACAGAGACCCCAACAGTAATGGGGAAGAAAATAACCTGAATTTCTCACTCCTGCTCTTCAGTTCCACATTGCAAAGTGACGGGTGGCAGGAGTTTATATGCTGTTAGCCAAAAGGCATGGCTGCCCCAAATAGTGCCTATAATACAGGAACTTTTAACTTAAGTGTGCAGAAATCCATGATGGGATTTACTTCCTGCTCTTCATAAGCTCCCAGCGAGAGAAGAAGAGTGTGCTGTAATCCTGGAAGAAGAGTCAGCCTTGAAAACTACAGTTCTCCATCAAATACAGTAATGGGAGTGCTTGCCATGCTCTCTGCTTACTGTTTTTTCCCCCGAGCTCTAAATATAGTTTCCAAATGTGAAAGCTGTAAATTCTTACAGTCTCATGGCAGTGTGAGCTCATCACAACTGGCATTGCCAGAGTTTCTCTCCTCTCTTACCTTATGTTCCTGGACCCTTCTTTGCACCAAGTTTTTTTTCCTGATTTAGCAGTGAGACACATTGGTAAAAATAGGCACCCAAACTGCTGAGCAAACATTTCCACCTCCTTTCTGGAATAAGATCTAGTGCTCTGGTAGTACAGGGTATATTGGTTCAGCAACCAATGTCAGAATAAAAAAAAAAGATAAATTTTTCTTTCTGCATTTTTCATACTAACTTGGATTACCTCTCTGCTGCAGCCAATGCACAGGAAAGCCGGGGCAAGGGGAGATGAAGGAGAAGAGTGCTCAGCAGCTGAAAGGTTTAGGCTGAGGATTGGCTTGGGATGGGCAGGTGACCTGAAGTGCTCTGGGAGCTGTTCTGTCTGCACTTGGCTGCCAGAGAACAGTGCTGAGCTGGGGACTTTGGGGCTGCACTCTCTCTTTGCTGATTATGAGCAGTGGGTTCAGTTTCTGGCATAGAGATTTAAGACTAGCTTGACTGACTGCTACAGTCATCCTGAATGAAAAAGAGCAGTGGGAGAAGGAGATGGAGACCACACAGGTCCTTATTCTCTAACTGTTCCATGCATGCCATGCTGGAAGTTACTAATAGAAGGAGGTCTGGAGCTTATTCCCTGTGCTTTCAGTTCTTGACTTTGCTCGTTCAGAGCTATGGCGTCTACGAAGAGCTACCTGGCAAACCTTCAAGGGATTGCTCTGAAACATGCAGGTAAAAAATCATAGAATCATTAAGATCGGAAAAGACCACTAAGATCATCTAGTCCAACCATCAACCCATGCCCACTGACCATGTTACTCAGTGCCACATCTACGTGTTTCTTGAACACCTCCAGGGATGGTGACTCCACCACTTCCCGGGGCAGCCTGTTCCAATGCCTCACCGCCCTTTTGGAGAAGAAATTTTTCCTAATATCTAACTTGAACCTCCTCTGGTGCAACCTGAGGCCATTACTTCTCATTCTAAGCGACATTAATTCAAAGAATCTTTTGAATAAGGTGAGGGTTTCTTGTTTGTTTTTCATCATTCTGCAAAATGTCTGGCTTTAGGTGAGATGTTACTTCTTGTGTGCAATACTGTACAGCCAATCCCCAGGGAAAATCATGGCCTGTAAACGTACAAAAGTGGCCCATTTCCTCCAGAAGTGATTTTGATCTTTATGTATTTTCATTCTATTTCTACTGTGGTTCATACAAGGCACAATTTTCGCATCCTGGAATGTTGTTTTATATCATCCTCTACAATTAATTGCCACAATTGTGCTATCAATACAGTTACAGTAACAGGAGCTAGGTGTAAGTATTCCAGCTGGTGCATTTAAGGCTAAATTTCTAATGGTATGGTGCAGGTTGCCTGCTGTACTGATTGGTTCCAAAGGGACTGGTTGGAAACAAAGGGCTTTTAAAACTCACAGCCATGTTTAACATCTGTAGCTTAATAAGATATCTAGAGGCTAACCTAGAAATGTGGTGGGCTTTGTTAATTTTTATTTGTTTTAAGATACAAATAAAATTGTGAGCCTATCATCACAGGGAAGCAGAAGATGAAGCAATATTCTTGGCTACATATTACTGAGTAAAACTTACAGAGGCTGCCCCCAGCTTGTTGCAGCCGTGAGCCCTCGTTTAAGTGGAATTTACCCCAGTGCAGAAAGCTTATGTAAAAGCCTTTACTCCACACACGACCTGCTTTAGGCCTCTGTGAAGTGCAGAAATTTGGCATAACGGGTCAGGTGCTTCTGCTACAAACACAAATTATTTGTGAAAACCGCTGCTGCAACGTTTAGCCACTGGATGTCCTCGTTTTCAAAGGTCTGCTAAGACTGATCAGCTGGAAGGAGACATGTTGACATTTGTGGAGTGTTGCATAAAGATGTTTTATGCGTGCTGCGTATTGCCAAACTCCAAGCTTACCACCCATGAAGCAACAGAATCAGCAACAGAATCAGTTTCACTTCTTAGGGCTATTAAACTCCTACAGCATGCAGAACATGTAGTTTGTTCCATCCTTCTTCCTGTTGATTGAACTATTTATTTCTGTAAAAGACTGCATTGCTGCATTCTTGTATTCTTAAAGCACAGAGTAGCTCACTACATTTCTTCCTCCTTGCAATGCCATGTTTGCTAGAGTTTGTTACTGTTTTTGCTGTGGATTCTGACCATAGCTTGATCTTTCCAAATTCATATTCTTTTTGAAGGCTGTACCCCTCTGATCACAGGTGCTGGCTCTGCTGACAACAGCATCTGCAGCAGTGCCAGCCCAGGGGCATCCCTGGTCCGATCCCACAAGGACATTACCAGCAACAGGCAATGACCTGCTCCTGCTGCCCTTGCCCTAAAAGCTGGCCCTCCCTGTTTCTCAGAAGGTTTCCTTCCTCCTGCAGCAAGTGAACCATCACCGTTCACCTTTCCTTTGCTGCAGGCTCCCATGCCTGAGCATCCCCTGCAGCTAAACCACTCATCCAGCCTCTGTCTTGCAAATCTGGTAGGATCATCCTCCTTGCCAAACATTCCAATCTTTTGATTATTACTTGATATGGCTTGTCAAACACTTTCCAACAGCTTATAAAAATCTGAGCTGGGGGGAAGGTTGGCAAAGAAATGTCTATAACTGCACGTGACTTTCGTGTTTGTTCATGAAATGTGAATGTGTTCATGAAAAACTACCTTGTTGGGGGTTTTTTCAGCCTTAAGTTTCAAGAAAAAAAAATCTGCGTAGCTTTCAGCCTTTTAATTTCCCTAATTTAAGCCACTGTTAAACCACATTGTCTTTCCAACAATGGAAAGCCTGTGCTATGTAAACATGTTTGAAATCACAACAACATGTTTTGCCAGAGGACAAACTCAATAGAAAAATTAAGGCTGGACATCTTTTCCTTATAAAGGGTTCTTCTGCTATAAACAGATGTATTTATGCTAGACATATTTGCTTCATGTACCAGCATGGTAGTTCCATTCTTCCCTGCTGGTGCATGAGGCATCTATCCAATAACAATCAGTCTCCCATAGCTGGTGAAGTCTTCTAAGGTGACTGGCCAAGTATGCCTTTATTTTTCTACTCAGTAATGTCCTTCTCTGGTGGCATGGCATTTGATGAGTGCTTCAGAAAGAGTCAGACATGATACGTTTCCAAACACAGCTCTGCAGGACTGGTGGATCCTTGTGGAGACTCATTCTCACAGGTCAGAAGAGCCATGCCTAGAGCTTCCCATGCGGGCAGAGACCTGAGGTGCACCAAAAGACTCTGAATCTGGGTATTTGTTCCCAACTCAACAACCACGCTCGTTTCCAGACTCTAAGCCAAACATATCATTCAAATAAGCAGGGAGAAAGATTTTGAATGCTAGAAAATAGATGGGACTGAGGGAAAACCACCATGGCAGGTCCAGGTGATATGACGCTTGGTCAAGATGTCATTGTCTTAACTGCAAGTACACACCACTGTTTCTCTAACAGGGAAACTAGCAAAGTGTGGTAGGAGCACACTGCCTTGTGGACACAGGGAGTAAAGGAGAACAGCTTCAAAAGAGGCTATGTGAGGAAAATCACATAGCCTCTTTTGAAGCTGTTCACACAAGTCATTTTGAAGCACAAAATCACCAAATGACTGAGGCTGGCAGGGACTGCTGTGTCCATCTGACCCCTGTTCAATTGGGGACAGCCAAAGCAGGGTGCTTAGGACAACATCCAGGTGCTGTCCTAGTGAAGGAACAGATTTATCAGTCCTTTCCTATTGTTCCCAAGGTCGTCTTGGGCCATGCTAACAGTGGTAGTGGATATGGATGAGGAAGAAACAGAGCTGGAGCCCATCACCAGTGTTCTGATAACAGTCCCTGGGCAAGCTGCAAGCTTTTCCTCCTGCACCAATGGCCATCCATGAACAGCTGGAGCACACTGTGACTTTTGGGTGGCTTTTGGAGATCTCATTGGAAAATGAGAGATGCTGCTTTTGATGACTGCAAGCTTGGATAATTGATTTGGAGAGCTGGAAAAAAGAGGTAAAAGGTTTTACAAGCAGCAAACCCTAGACTTACAGTGAACAGAGAGGATTTTTCTGTCCCTAGGATGGGAACTCAGATGCAGCTTCAGTGAAAATCAATAATTGATCTACATCCATTTACAGATGCGTCAACACTTATGCAGGCTGGGAAACCTTATCCCCGTGTGCACATTTTGCATTTAAGCAGCTTGTTCTTGGGCTGCCTGTGAATGTATCAGCTCTCATCACACAGGGGATGCAGGGTCCCTTCTAGGAGCAAGCTGGGGCTCTTTCTGCTGGATGCCAATAAGAGGAGTGACAAGATAAGATGCTGAACGGCTACACAGCTTGTTAGATAAGTGCAGAGCCCTTTAAAGCTTGAGGTGCAACCAAGATTTACCTCTTGAAAAACAGCAGCCATCCACAAAGGAGGTTGTACAGGCAACAGTTTTCCCTTCTGCCTCACAACAAGCAGTGTAGATGCAACCTGTAGGGCTGAAATCAAAATAAATCATTTTCTCTCTTTTTTTGTTTTTCTTTTTAGATTTTCTAGTATGGACCGAGGCTTGGCAAACATGCTGTGATTCTCCCTGTTTGCTGCTTAGCGCCACAGATCACAGACCATGCTGCCACTGCAGGTTGCATGCCTTTGTTCCCTATACAGAGGTAAATCTGTGCTGTGTTATGACAAATCCGAGAGGAATTTCACTTTTGCTTCATCTGGTAAATGAGCAAGCATCTTGTTCTGACCAGTGCTTGCAAGGAGCACATCCCCAGGTCTCCTCTGCTCCTGGTGCTGTGCTTGTGGGATGCCCCATGTTTCACAGCAGAGAACAGGTCCTGGCTGCAGGAACATGCCAAAGCCCTGCAAGGGCCCTCAGATGTGCTGCAGGACATCACATGCATTTGAAAGGCTGCTTCTGCAGGGTAGCAGCACATAGTAGAACAAGCAGAGCCAAGCTGTCCACTTTCCTGAAAAAGAACATCTAGTGATGAAACACAGACTGGCTGAGGTTGGCAGGCGCCTCTGGGTGTGTCTGGCCCAACCCCTGCTCAAGCAGGGGCACCCAGAACAGGGTGCACATCCAGGTTGAAGGTACCTACGGAGGAGACTCCACAGCCTCTAGGCAGCCTATGCCAGTGCTTTGTCCCCCGCACAGCACAGAAATGCTTCCTGGTGCTCAGAGTGAATCTCCTGTGTTTAACTTTGTGCCCATCACCTCTTGTCCTGACACTGGGCACCACAGAAATGTACCTGGCTCTGTTCTCTTTGCACCCTCCTTTCAGGTATTTATAAGCATTGATGTGATCCCCCTGAGCCTTCTCTTCTCCAGGCTGAGCAGTCCCCGCTCTCTCAGCTTTGTCTCACAGCCACTTTGTCTCTGTGGCCTTGGACTCCCTCCAGTACGTCAATGCCTATTCTGTAGTGAGGGACCCAGAACTGAGCACAGAACTCCAGATGTGCCTTCACCAGTGCTGAGTAGAGGGGAAGGAACCTCCCTCACCCTGCTGGTGATACCTTGCCTAATGCAGCCCACAGCACCATTAGCCTTCTTAGTGACAAGGGCACACTGCTGGCTTATGTTCAACTTGGTGTCCACCCAGTTCATGGAGAATCTGTGGCATTTTTAGCTGCTAAATATTAGACTTGTTAGGTGCATGTACTGCTGAATGTATGTGAACAGATTTTTTTTTTTTTTTGCCCAGAGGGATCTTCTACAAATTTCATGGCTGTGGCAGCAAAGGGTGCATTGGTGGTCTTTCTGCTAAGCAACCCTCTTTGCGAAAAGGACTTTTTCCAAAGCAAGTGGTGTGGATAGCAAGATTACTGTGTGTCTTTTCAGTGTACTGCATACCATATTCTCTGGCAAACACATTATCAGAAACAGGTGATCATTTTAGCTGACGCTTTCTTGAAAATGTCTGAATCTGAGTCAGACTCGTGAGGTATAAAACATCTCTGGTGAGATTGTAAGCAAGCAGAAACGAGATCTCACAGAAGGCAGTGCTGGGCCAACTTGCGATAGAGATTATCAGCTCTTCTCATCATTTGTGATGACAGAAGGAGAAAAGGCTCCCTTTGCTTCTGAGAGAGATTTCAAAATGTGAAGAAAGGGGTTTTGTTTTCAGTTTGAAGTATTTTCAGCAGAGGAAGATGAGCAGGAAAGCACACAAAGATCAGAAACCTTTAGCATTTGGGTATCACATATGAGGGAAGAAGACACTCATGCAGGATTTACCATGTTTCTGCAGAAGCTAGAAAGTGCCAAATAGTTTTGTTTCTGGCTTCACTTATATCTGTTGTGTCCTCTCATCTTTCCCTCTTTTCAGTTTTCATCCCTGAGATTAATTCATGGTGTAGAGTAGAGTTTCCTTGGTCTCAGAAGGGTGCTGCAGGAGATGAAGAGAAAGGAAGGCTGAGACAAAACTGCATCATCCAGCCACATCTGCATTGGACCCAACATTGTGTGAACCACATCTGTATGGCTTAAGGCCAAAACCTGAAGACATTTAAAAGATCTTAACTAAGTGAGCCCACTAAACTGATTTTGAGTTCAAGTAGATGAGTGCTCAAACCTGTTCCAGTGTACCAGCAGTTCGAGCAGGTTACAAAACGTTGGTGCCTTTGAGCATGGATTTTAATGGATTTTAACTTCCTCCTCACCCAGGCAACGATTGCCATGAGTGGAAAGACATCCCTATGGAGATGACTGAGATGTATTTGGAGCATGCCTTCATGCCCATGCTGTTTTGACCGAGCCCATCACCATGCATGGGCCAAGGGAAGCAGTGAGGACCAGGCTTTCCTTGGGTGACACAAGCATCCAACATAAACCAGGCAAACCCAGCTCACGCCAAAAGAACCCAGCACTGCATGGAACAAGATGGTGGATGTGCAGGCAGCAGCATTACCAGTGTCATCCTGCCAGCTGGGGCTGCAAGGATCGTGTGCCAGGAAGGAGACCAAGCTTTCACATTCACTTTTGTCTATGAGGTCTCTGGGGCATCTGGGTGAAGCACTGAAAACTGAAAATATAAATAAATGGTATAAAGCTTGAATAAGATGTTCAGATTCAAGGTCTGTGTTTGCATGTGAGGTGAATAACTAGTGGTACTTCGTAGTGAGCGGTGAGTGGTATCCACCATCACCTCTGGTTGATGTTGCTCCCATGTGAAGAATCCCACCAATGGGCAGGAGCAAGTGTACATTGCACAAGAGATATCAGTTGGAAGAAGTCACTTTTTCGGGCTTGTGTTTAACGGAATCATCAGATCTTTCTCTGGTACGCATATTTTCAAGTTTTTGTAGTCATCTCATCTCTTCATATAATCAAATTAATTTCAGTACTTTCTTAAAATCCATCACAGTCTTTATTGAGCACACTGGTATCTGGAGAAACCTTCTCCAGTAGGAAGGCTGATGATGGCCTGACAGCAGTTCCTTGTCTTTGGGAGTTTGTGAAAGGTATGCCAGAGTCCTACTCCAGCTCATTCTGCTTTGTTTTTACTTTCTGATGGCCTGCAGAGCATTTGATGTGTGTCCATAAACTTCCTAATTCACCACAGTATGTCTGTTTGCCAACATTTACTTGACCTGAATTCTGTTGATAACATTTGTTTGTGACAATTTTAACGCAGGTTGTACAGAAAGAGATATCTGGTTTAATGGATGCTGTGACCTAGACATTCATGCTTTACCATTTTGTTATCAACAGTAAGCTTGTGGGATATTTTTTCCCCCAATTTATTTATTTTTAATGTTAGCTAATTATTTTCCAACTATATTTTTTCTCACAACTGGAAGACTGAGCTGTTATATACATGTCCTAAATTGCTAATTTACCTTTTGGTATTCAGCATAATGTCTCTTCAGAAAGGCATTAGCATCTAAAGTCAGTTATGCTTCTCATTGGTCTGCTGCGTAACACCTAGTCACTCACTGCATTCAGTCGTCTGCTGTTAACTGCAATTGTTACTGCGATGAGGCAGAAAAAATATGTTACCTGGTGCAGCTGCTCACTACAATTTTTCTATTGGGCATTCTAAATACATTCTGGTTATGTTTCCTATATCCTTGGTCTGATTCATTAAATAAGTCACTTTCGTAGTCTATCTGTTCCTTTTTCTATGGAGAAATGTCAGATATTTCATTTTTTTTTACCGAAGATCAATAACACTTTTCTCATGTATTTTATGATTTGAAAAAGAAATTGTCTATGGCAAAAATCGTTAAAGTACAACAGTCTAATTAATGTGCACTCTGTGAGCTAACCAGCTATTATAGGAAATTAGTGAAGAGTATAATCAACATTAAAACTTGCCTTTATGAATTCCAAATGTGGAATTGTATGTGCATCTGTAATTGTAGATAAGACCCCACGTGATTACTCTAAGGGCATTAAACTTCCCTTCCAGCTAAGATGAGAGGAAGAAGGAAATTATGAACCACACAACAAGAAATATATGTATATATTATGAGCCAGTTAAAATATTTTCCGTCGTTGTCAAATTTGCATTACCCTGCTGCTTTTGCTTTCCATCACTCAGTAAAATATTCTCCAGATCCATTGATCAGTACTAAAGCAATGGGCCATAAAGATGGAGCTGGCACAAGCAAAGTCATGCTGCTGCCATTGCACTGGCACAGTCCTGCCCCAACAAAGACGGTGATGAGTATAGAGGGGAAAATGTATTGGGTGTGGCTGAAGTCCCGTGGTTTGTTGAGCCCAGAGCAGAGGAGTCTGAGGGGCAGTGGGCATGGCCCCAAGCTGACAGAGTTCAGGGAGCCTTTGGAAAATGCTCTCAAACATAGGGTTTAATTTTGGATGGTCCTGTGTGGAGGCAGGATTTGAAGGTGATGATCCTTTTGGGTCCCTTTCAGTTCAAGATATCTTGATTCTATGAATCCTGCCTGGGCCAGCTTCCCAGCAGGCAGTCTCTTCTTCTGCACAGTAATGCTGAAAGAACCTGGCTTTGAGCCCACTGAGAGCTGGGGTTCCTCCTCATCCAGAGGATAAAAACGAAGGGATGAAGATGTGGCTTGATGCCCACCAAAAACCTCAAGTTTCTCTGTCAGGTCTGAATGCAGCGTGACTTACCTCCTCCTGGTACCTGTCTTTTCATTTTAATCCCAGCAGCTTGGTTGTTTCTGTTGGGCATGGGAAACTGAGCACTAAACTGCACACGGTGGAGTCATATTTAATTAAATTATGGTGTTGATTCAAAAAAATTCAGACATGGGTCTGAATTTGTGCATCTACTTATTTGCTTGACAGTAAAAGAAATAAAAATTTGCAGTGCGAGGTTGTACCTATTCTTGGACAAAGCAAAACAGTGAAAAAAAACTGAAAAATATTTGGGGCTCACAATCTATCCAACAGCTGTGACAGCCTAGCAATGGAAAGGAAAGGAAAAAAAAAGAATGAAAGGGAAAAAAAAATCCCAGTCACAGGCTTCTCCCTACCTGCCAGAACCTATTAATTTGTTCTTCTGGCCAAATAAGATGATGGGTGTCAGCCCTTGAAAGTTGATGTGAAATAAGAAACCATAGGATACAATGGAACCGCATATTATTGGCCACTGCTTACAAACCAAACTGAAGCAAATAGGATTAAATCAAAGCAATACTTCATGTGATTACAGCTTATTGTGTTCAAATAAAAGGTGACGTGAGCAATTTGTTTGGGAGTGGGAGTGGAGAGGAGAGAAGAGAGGCAGCAGCTATTGCTCAAAGTGATTGCTATTTATAGCACTGCAAAAACACTCTGAATGTGTTAAATGCACCGCTGGCAGCATGTGCCGCTGAGGCTTTGCATTATCAGACAGCAATTCATCAGAACTCATAGGGGTATTTTTGTAACAATGATACGTTAACATTATTCCATACCAGTTATTTCAGACTCACAAAAACTTTGTGGATGTGATGCTTGTGACTAGGTAACCAGAACTGGTTGCAGTATTTGTAGCGATAATCAATATGGCAATGCTCTGTAGTCCCACCCACCTGCTGCTTGTACAGCCCCCTTATTCAATTCAAACAATTCAATTCAAACAAAAACCGAAGAATAAGTGTGGTTGGAGTCCTCAGCCAGCAAAACTGAGAGGAGTATGTCAGTGCTAGAGAACTCCAGCACTGTGCCAAGCCTGGCTCTCAGCAGCTCTGCAGGCTTTCCACTTGCTGGTAGTTTAGCGGTACTCACGTTGAATGTTCACAGGGGTGGCTAACTCCTCCTCCAGTGGCGTCAAAACCTGTGTATTGAGAGTACTGCTTAGATTATTGCAGTCTGGACTGCTGTCACCTGCAGTCCATGAGTCTTTCCTTCTTTCCTCGTGCCTTTCTTGTTTTGCCCCAGCTTCTTCACGCTCTCTAATTGCATCTCCTTTTCTCTGAGGGCACTGGGAAATCTGCCTGGGGGAGGGAAGAAGTCCTTAATGCAGAAATGGCTTCAGGAACTTGGTGTGCCTTATTTTTTTCTTTTCATTATTTTTCCCATTGTTAATTCAAGTGGGTGTTAAACTCTGAATTTTAGGAACTACTTAAACTATGCTGATGCTAAAAGCTATTGCTCTCCATTCTCTCTCTTTTTTCCCTCTGTACTCCAAAATGCTCTTTACTGTCCTGACTCAATATTCCTGCTTTCGCTGTAGCAGCACTCACCTTCTCCACATTCACCCAAAACCATGGATATCTGTGTTTTTTTGCCTTTTATAAGGAACTCAAAACTTGACGTTGATTGCTTGAATTGCAAACAAACGGGGTGTTCCTTTTGGAAAACCAGAGAGCAGTTCTGCATGATCAGTGCCAAGGAGGGGATATCTGCAGTGTGACCTTGCGCTCACTTCTTTTGAATAATAACTGGGAAGAATGCTCCTGAGGTCAGCTTAACTTTATTTATATTATACATTTCATTGTCTGAGGTCCTTAGAATCACATAGAAGTAGTTATTTAGTTATTTTTGTTGTTGTTGTTGTTGTTGTTGGCAAGCACATACAAGGACAGAGTCTAGAGAGAGAAGTAGAGATTTTCAACACTGATGTTCTTGCCTACATACCCAGACCAAACTGGTAGTGGTTGTAGGATGGCACAAAGCCTGGTGTGGGTTGCCTGATGGCAGTGTGAACAGCAGAAAAAAATGCGAACCGTGGCATCATGGTGAGGCAGAGTTCATCTATTCCCCTCCAAAGCTGAGTTTGGAGAAGTCTGACCATGTCTACCTGAGGCTGAGTAAAGCAGCTTGCCAAGAAAGAACCTGCTCCAGGCATTCACTTCTCTGGAAAAAAAATCCATGGCATTACCTCTCTTACAGATTTCATACATCTCAGTGGCTCTGGGCATTGTTGGGAGAGTTGTAAAATAAAACCTAGCTGTCTTGAGTAAATAAAGTCAGGGCAAACAGTGTATAAAAGTACTGAAGTACTTAAAGAAGCAACAAAGGGAGAGGACAAGAGAGGAGAGAAAAGGACAAATTAAAAAAAGCTCAAAATAAAAGGGAAGCAAACCAAGTGGCTATATCCAGAGGCAGTTGAAAGCAGGCAGTCCCCTGCACAACTGGGAGAGAACAGCCCTTACTTCCTTCTGTAGGTGAGCCACACTTCAGCGTGCCACTCATCTGTGTAAACCAGCAGGATCGCTGCTATCAGAGCAGGCAATATTTCTCTTATCCCTGAGGGGCACACTTACCCCCGTTAAGAAGTTTGTCACATACGTGCTTGTACAAATCCTGTCAATGTGCTGTTGTCCCTGGGGCACATACCTTCTTCTGGTTCTCAGTGCAGCAGAGAACAGTAACTCATTACACCTACCAAAACTGCATGGGTTTATTTGCAAGCTGAAGTTCAGGGTGATGCTTTCAGCTGTGAGAATACTACCTCCTCAACAACGGTTTGCCTCCCGGCCTCCTTGATGCCTGTTTCCATACCATGAGTTTAGCCACAGACTTGCAGTGGATCAGACTCATCTCAAAGTCCACAGGTAAAGATCTTCCTTTCACGTACAAGATGAAGAAGATCAATCACAGCTTTCATTTTCACGTGCTATAAACAATTTGTGCACTCGCAGTGGATTAAATTTATGCAGAAATGCTGACACTTTCTCTCCAACACACATCTTTAATCACGGCGTGGTCAGAAATCAGAACAGCTGATCACTTCCTGCGGATTTCTAAACAGCTCTTCAGCTTCATTGTTATCAAGTCAGAGATGTTTACAGTCCTTCCCACTCTGATATCTTTGTATTCCTTACTTAGGTACGTTGGGTTTCCATGTATTTATTTTAATTACTCAATATAGAATCTCTTGGTTCTGACAGCCACTTAAGGCATGTATAGATATATATAATGTATTATTATATAATAATACATACAAATGGTAACTTTTGAAAAGTATATTATTTTGTAGGACAGCAAACTGTAACAGTACACACAGACCAAAATGCCCTAAGATAGCCAGATCACTGCAATGTCCACGGAAATTAAACAAACGTAGCTTGCAGGATTTATCAGTTGATTTAGGGGAAAAAAAAAAAAAAGTGATTTTATGACTTCTTATTGCAGTACCACGCAGGGACAGAAGGGCAGAGGCTGCTATGATAAACTTTTCCTTCTGCCCCACTCTGTATCTGCATGCAGTTATCGTTATGCAAGAAAACAGTGCTATTGAAGAGAAGCTCTGATGTCAGATGCCTGTTTTCAAGTCCATTTTACATCACCGTTTGGGTTCCCAAACTGATGTTGCGGAATGCGGCAGTGGAGACCCTCTGAAGCCATGGAGAAGAGAAGGCTCCAGGGAGACCTGATGGTGGCTTTTCAGTATCTAGAATAAAGGAAAAGACTTTAGCAGGGTCTGTTCTGATAGGACAAGTGGAAATGATTTCAGACTGAAGGAGGGGAGATTTAGACTGGAAATAAGGAAGAAGTTTGTTACAGGAAGGGTAGTGAGGCACTGGAGCAGGTTGCCCAGAGAGGTGGTGGATGCCCCATCCCTGGAGACATTCAGAGCCAGGCTGGACAGCGCTCAGAGCCCCACACCTGCTCTTTCAAAATGAGATTTAAAAGTCTTATTTCAGAAAGCCTTGAGCGTAGCATTTTTTTTTATTTTTTGGGAGGAACAAGATCAGCAATGGCCCCGGTGCCCAAACAGCATCCCATACTTTCACTACACCACTTTTCTACATTTACTACACCACTTTCCTCATAACTTTGTGTTCGAATAGTTGAAAAAGAAAACACTGGAGCGACCCGCAGACGCTCCGCAGACAGGCGACAGGGGCGGGCAGGGCAGCCTGAGGGCACTCCGGCTCCTACGCACCGCTCGTACCGTGCCTCTGCCCCAGGATGAGGGCAGCGGAGGGGGTTGGGGCAGCGAGACCGCGAAAAGTTGCGGCGGCGCGGCCCGAAGCCGGAGCCGGGGCGGGGCGGCGGGGCCCGGCCCCGCTGATGTCAGCCGGGACGGGGGAGGAGGGGAGGGAGAGAGGGAGGGGGAGCGGCCGCCGTGTTCCGGGTCAGGCGCGGGAATGCGCGGCGTCAGCCAGCAGCGCTGCGCCCGGCGCCCCGCGATGCCCCTACGGGGCCGGCAGCGGCCCGCCAACGGACAATAGGGGCTGCTCCCGCCGCGCTCCGGCTCCCGCCCGCTGTTCTTTCCCCGGGGCCGGCGGCGCGCTCGCCCGGGGCCGCTTCCCTCCGCCCGGGCGCGCTGGATGCGCGTTGCCGCCGTCTCGCCGGGACCCGCGGCGGCGAGCGGCCGGCGGGGAGGGGGCGGCGGTGAGCGGCGTCGCCCGCCCCGCGGCCCCCAGCGGCCCGTCCCCCCGGCGGGGCGGCGCGCTCCGCGGCGATGTTCCACTGCATCCCCCTGTGGCGGTGCAACCGTCACGTGGAGTCCATCGACAAGCGGCACTGCTCGCTGTCCGCCGTGCCCGAGGAGATTTACCGCTACAGCCGCAGCCTGGAGGAGCTGCTGCTGGACGCCAACCAGCTCCGCGAGCTGCCCAAGGTGAGCGCGGGGAGGGGAAGGGGCGGGCGGGGCGAAACCGGTTCCAGAGCCGGCGCGTCGCCGGAGCGCGGCGGAGGGAGGGCGCAGGTGAGCAGCCCCGCAGGTGGCCGCCGCGCTGCGCCGGGAGAGAGAGGGGCGGCCGTGTGGGGCCCCGCTGGAGTACGGCGTCCGGGCATGGAGCCCCGGCACGAGACGAATGTGGAGCTGTTCGAGTGGGTCCAGAGGAGGGACGCGAGGATGGTCGGAGGGCTGGAGCGCCGCTCCGATGAAGGGAGCCTGAGGGAGCTGGGCTTGTTCGGACTGGAGGGGAGAAGGGTCCGGGGAGAACTCATCGTGGCCTTCCATTACTTAAAGGGAGCTTCAAGCAGGAGGGAAGTCGACTTCTTACGTGGGCAGATAGTGATAGGGGGAATGGTTTTAAACTAAAGGCGGGGAGATTGAGATTAGGTGTTAGGGAAGTTTTTCCCAGAGAGGGCGGTGAGGCACAGGCACAGGCTGCGCAGAGCGGCTGTGGATGCCCCATCCCTGGAGGTGGTTCTTGATCTCGCAATCAACAGCCCTGCGCACAGGAGGGAGTTGGAACTAAATGATCTTTGACATCCCTTCCAACCCAAGCCATTCTGCAATTCTAAATGTCTCTGCTTCCCACCTTGCTTTCTCCTTTTCTGTATTAATACAGACATGAACCAAGCTGAGAACCCCCCTTTTTCCCTACATTTTTTTTTTTAAATATATACCCATCATCCTCTCAGGAACACAAATTAATCATTTTTATGGTAACCTAATAAAAAAAGTAAATAATTATCCTGTTACTGTTGTGCAGGGATCCTTTTGGTTTCCCATTTCAGCACTCCTCTTCCTTTCCCAGGCCTCCCTAACCATTCTGCCTTATTACTCAGCCCTGTACTAGAGAACTTGCCCGTGTTTGTGTTGACAGTGACCTGCTACCACTGGTGTCTCAGGCTCCTTGCCCTGCCCACGCATACTTTCCCTTCCTCCCCTGTCCTTGGATGTCCCAGGATCCTGCTTACTTCCTTCAGTCTAGAAGCTTTCTCTGGTCCTTGCTTCCTCTCTCTCACATCCCTTCTGTGCCTGATTCTTGTCTGTCCTTGAAAATGTTTTTTTTTCTTTGTGCTCTGCTCTCTCCTTCCTCTGCTGCCTTGCAGGTTCCATCATCTCCTCTTGCCCTTCCTGCAGGATTAGCCAGCCTGGTGGGATGTGCTGGAGGAGCAGGCTGTGCTGTTAAGCTTCTGGTGGTTTTCCTCAATACTGAGGTCTCTATATCCTTTCTTGGCAGTTGTGAATGTTTTCCCACAGAACAGCAATTTCTAGCTGTCAACATGCTTCTCACTGCTTGTGCTTTACAAGAGAAATTAAAGAGCTGTACACTTCAGACTCAAAAATAAGGCCTTTGTTTAGGGCCAGTTGAAGAGTATGGCTCTTGTTAAAAAATTCCTCCTCCTGCGTTGGATGTGCAGTATCCCATCTAAGAGCCTTCCAGTGAATGTCTGGTGTATCTGATTTGATTGGGAAAAACATATTATGTGGGCACCGGTGAGCACAGAGCGACTTAAAAATATACTCTGTATTTTTCTTCTTAAACCTAAACCATTTTTATTTTCCTTGTGAGTGAAAACTTGAAGGCTAAGCTGTAATGTGTAGTGTATCGTTTTCTATGTGTCAAGAGCTGTACTTCACTGAAGAGTAAGCTTTCTGGCACATTGCTTTGTTAGGAGAAAATAACATATTCTGTACGATGCATTTAAATAGCTAACCTAATGAAAAGCATCAGGTAAAAACAGGATGCTTTCAATTCTATAGATTAGCCTGTGGTCAATTAAGTGCTGTCTCCTGTTCCTGTGCATCAGAATTTAAGGGCCAGTACATCCTGTCAGCTTAATTTCTCTGTCCGTGGAATTTGCAGTAGAAAATTGGATCTCAGCATTGTTTTTTTCTATTTCGTAGAAAATGGAAATTTCTTAAGAACCCGTGAAGGCAGTATTATATTTTAGCTTTTATCTTAAATCAGTTGTGTTCTTCACATTGGTGAGTAGTGGAAGTAATTTCTGTCTCTTGTTTTGCTTCTATTTTATTTAACTACTGCTGTGTTGCCTTACTCAAAGGAAAAAAAAACACTGTCCCGTGAGACTTTGAGCAGATGTTGCTTACGTGAAAACTCCCAATGGGAAAAAAAAAAAGGCAAAATTTTACGTATGCACTCAGTTTAGCTTGAAGGTCTGCTGAACTCTTTCTTCTTTTGGCGATTATTTCTGTGTAGGATTTGTAGACCTAATCTGACATAACTCAGTTGTTTCACTTCTTTGAGCATACCCGTAACTGTATCTGTCATCTGTAATTTTTAATTCTCTCTGTTATATGCTAATGCTTCTCTGTGGTGGTCTTTCCCCAAGGGACCTGGTTAGACACTGGCCACCTCCCATGCCCAGTTTCTGTGTTAAAGAAACCTAAGCTGCCGTTTAGCATTCATCTTGGGCAGTGTCTGTGCATCTCTTTATTACAGGGGCTGTTGAAATCCAGGTGCTGTTATCATACCAAAATCTTGCGAAAGCTCCTTAAGAAAAGGGCACTCTGTTCTTCCCATACCACTCCTTGTTTTTAGAAAATACCTCTTAGACTAAATTTCACTGTTCTACCATAATGTCTTTCACGATGCAGCTTGCTCGGTTGACAGCTGGTAGTCTGGTGTGAAAAGAGCTATTATTCTAAACTTTTTTTTAAGTTTGTATGTATGGGTTGTAGCTGTCCCTTCTTAAAGCATTTACGTCTAGTACATTCTATTTTCTTTTTAAAATTTATAGATCTCATTGGTGCTATGGAGATGTGTGGTATCTCACGTGGCTGGAGGGCTGTAATGGAGGAATATTGTCTCTTTAAGCAAGAGAGGCTGAGAAGGCAAGGCAAGGAAGTTGAACATTAGAGAGCAGATGGAATATGTGAAGTTTGGGCTGAATGATGGGGAGTCTGAAGGCAGCTTGGGATTAATGTGCAGACCAGCATTACTGTCTGCTCTAGACTGCCTGATCAGGAAGAAATAGATGAGACCTTCTTCAGATAACTAGAAGCAGCAGCCTTGTGCAGACCCAGGTTCTCATGGCAAACCTGAAGCAGCCTGACATTAACTGGATGGACAACCTAACAGGGGGAGCAATTCTGGAGGTTTCTGTGGTGCATGGATGACAACTTGCTGTCACAGGCTGTTAAGGAGTCAATGGATGGAGGTGCTCTACTGGGCTTCCTGCTTATAAACAAGAAAGGGCAGATTGAGATTTGTAGGTGGGCCAGCCATGGCTGTAGCGACCACTGTCACCTTGGTTGCAGTGACTGTGAGATGGTGGGTTTTGGGAACCTGAGAAGAGGGAACAAAGTGAAAAACAGGATCACAACCATGGACTTTAGGAGAGCAGATCTTGGCATGTTCAGAAATCTGCGTGGAACAGTCTATGGGAGATGGTCCTGGAGAGGAGAGGAGTATGAGAGAGAGAGTTGATTTTCATTGGTCACCTCCTGTAAGCTCAGGGAAAACTATTCTGATGAGCAGGAAAACAAGCAAAGGTGGCAGGAAGTCTATGTAGATGAACAAGAGCTCCTGATGACAGACAAAAAGGAAGCATAAAAGAGGATGCAGTGGGGACAGTTAGCGCAGGAGTGCCCCAGGGACACCGTATGTGGTTAAGAACGTCAAATCCCATTTGGAATTGGATCTGGGAAGGGCTGATGAGGACCAAATGATAAGTAAGTATATCATCAGCAGAAGAAAAACTAGGGAAAATTTGCTTTTGAGTGCGGCAAAGAGAACGCTGAAATGGTGACAGAGGACACAGAAAAAGCGGAGGTACTGAAAGCCTTCTTCATCTTGGTCTTCTGGTAAGATTGGTCTTCAACAATCCTGGGTCCATGAGATCAATGGGAAAAGTCTGGAAAAAGAAGGAGTTGCTTTTAGTGGAGGAGGATCAGGTTAGGGAACATTTAAGTAATGTGAACACAGACAAATCCATGACACCTGATAGGTTGGACCCACAGGTGCTGAATGAGCTGGCTAGTTTTATTGCAAAGCCACTCTTGGTTATCTTCAGAAGGTCGTGGTGATCAGGAGAGGATCCAGAGATCCAGAAGGAAGGAAATACCAGACTCATCTTCCTGGAAACCAGCTCCAGACAGGTGAAGGACAAGACAACATGAAGTTATGGAGGGGAAATTGTGCTTAATCAACCTGATAGCTTACTACAGTGAGATGAGTGGCTTGGTGGCTGTGGGGGAGCAGTAGATGTTGTTTGTCTTGACTTTAGCCAGGCTTTCAGCACTGTTTACCATAGTGTCCTCATGGACGAGCTGAGGAAGTATGGGCTAGGTAAGTGGACAGTGACGTAGACTGCAAAAGGGCTGACTTGCCAGGCTCAAGGGACAGTCATCTGTGACATAAAGTCCAGGTGGAGGTCATTCCCTAGTGGTGTAACCAGGCATAGATACTGAGACCAATATTACTTAACATCTTCATTAATAACCTGAGTAATGGGACAGAGCGTTCCATCAGCAAGTTTGCAAATGAGACAAAACTGGGAGGAGAGGCTGATCCATCAGAGGGTTGTGCTGCCATCCACGGGGACCTTGGCAGGCTGGAGAAATGGAAAGAGAGAAACCTCATGAAGTTCAATAAAGAGAAATAAGAGTCCCGCTCCTTGGCAGGAGTCACCTTGTGCTGCTGTACAGTCTGGAGCCAACCAGCTGGAAAGCAGCTTTGAAGAAAAAGGCCCTGGGGTTCCTGATGTACAAGCTCACTCCCTCAGGGCAAAGGCGTTATTCTGGGCTACATCAAGAGGAGCATATATCAGCAGGTTTATCCTTCCCTTCTGGCCAGTGGAGAAGGAATGAGGAAAATTCTACTCTTCTGTCCTTGTGCTTGTTCTTCTTGCAAACATGAGGAATGTGTTTGCATTTGTGCCTGTACAAGATCTTACTTATTAAACACTTCCCCAAGAAGCAGATTGCTAGAACTCAGCACTGATTCTGCCTTGAGAGATGTAACTGTCTCCCTGTAGTGTCCTGACCACTGGGCTGCACGTTAGCATAAAGAAAGGTTGGGTTTCCCCTGCTCTTTTGCAGAAGCTCTGCAACAATGCAAGCAAAAAAGCAACTTCCAGGGACCAAACCCAAGTGGTTCTGTAGTGTGGTGATTCAGGACCTCACTGGAGAGGTGGAGGGAGTTGTGTTGGCCATGTCCTGAGACTGTCTCATCGGTATAATGCCATATCCTGTTTGCTGTTTTGTTAGCTTACAAAAAATGAGTTTAACTTCTGCTTGTGTTTGCCCAAAGAAAAACTTGTGACTTTTTCTGAGGTCTTTCTGAAGCAGTATGAAAAGGATGGGAGAAGGATTGATTTCAATTTTGGCTATCTGGGTATTGGAAGAGGACAATTAACTGGTCAAGGGAAAAGAACAAATAAAGCAAAGCCTTTCCTCCCTTCATTTTGTTTACAGTGTAGGAAAAGAAGATGAAACTTGAAGAAAGATTTGAAGCAGGAATGCAAATAAGGGTTAAAAAGTAGCACAGAGTCATTTAAAAGTAGTTTAATTCTAAAATGCAGATGTTCTTTAACCGGTCATTTACAAGTTGGGAAAATGAGTAAAGTAAGTATAGGTGATGTTTAAGGATCAGGACCGGGTAATGTACTGTAGTACCACTGTTGAATCCTCACTAGCGGAGGCAGTGTGGTGTCAAAGGGAAACCTGACATAAGAGCAAGTACTTACAAATTTTTAAGCTTGTCAGCAGCAGCTCAAGTACGTGCTACAACAGAATACGTAAGTAAATAAATCTTTCTCCTGTATAAATGCAGCCCTGCAACCCTGGAGATAATTTGCAGCATTCCTCTTCTCCCTCTCACTCTCATTTCTGCTGAAAATTAGTCAGTGGATTACATTAGCCTCTAATGTTTGTTCTCTTCGCTGCTAGTAATGACCTTTATATATAAACATTTTGCTTGAGACTACTATCATTTATTTGTGCTACCTGTGCCAAATGGGATTTTGCTTTGCCACGTCTCTAGTACTGGAAGGCTCTAGCGCTGGAATGTTGCTCCTCCCCTTAAACAGCTGTAGCTCCAAGTAGGTGTTCCTGCCCTCCTGGGTTTTTGATTTCAGTTGACAGCTGTTTTCATCTATTTCCTTATTTATTTATTTTTTAAGTCAGGAACGGTGCTGAGGCATTCAGGCAGCATTCTTGGGCATACATGTTTTTGTTGCAGAAGTGGCTCATTCAAAGAATGAGCATCGTTTTGGCCACTTTCCCAAGAGAAAATCCTGAGTTTTATCAATCCGACTGGTTTGGCTTAATTCCATTAACTTTTCTTTGTAGAATCAAGAGTGCCACTTGCTTTGTAACAAACAAGCCCTCCTGGGTCACACTAGCTATTCTTTTCAGTGACTTACTTGCTCATCTCTGTGGTTTGTTTTTTCTTTCTTTCTTCTTGCATTGGCTGACATGAACCCAATTTTGTCAGAATGAAGTGTTGGCGTGGCTTTATTTTTTATTTATCTATAAATATATGGCTGGGTGGAGGAGGCTCGGTTAGTTTTCCAATGAGAAAAGCGCTCCATTCAAGACGTATAAGAGAAACCTCTATACATTCCTTGATAGTAAGAAAAGCTTCAATTTAAGGCTGGAAATTGCCACTAAAGAGAAAGTGGTAGGCTCCGTTAGTGCTGATGCTTATGGAATTATTTGTCTCATTGAAGCCCTGTTAATTAGGCTGGCTTAACTGAGCAGTATTAAAAGTGTTGCCAAGATACCCATAGAGACGTCGGGTCTGCAATCAAACCCTGCTATTACAGCATGCTGTGGGGATGTTCTGCTGTGCCCCGGGTTGCTCTACGCAGGAGCTGTAATGTGTTTCAGTTCTTGTTACAGCTTTTCAAATAGAGACTGAACTCTATTTGTTATAATATATTGGAAACATTTCTGGTTGGTGTATACGGAAGCCCTAACAAGTATTGCTATATATGTTTGCACTTGATGAACTCTCTTCGACATGCTTTTGATTCCCTTTTGTCCCTGTGGACTCTCTGACAGGTAAAACAAATACAGCAGAAAGGAGTTGTTTGACTCTGTGGTAGTGCTCGATAGCATTCATGTTGTGCCTCGGATAAAGGATGAGCAGTTACTGAAAGGGAGTAGGATGTACTGAGCATGCAGGAGTCATTACGTTCTGTAGTTTGAAGGAAAAAAAAAAACAGAGCAAGAAGTTCAAAGAAATGCCATTCGCATAACTGCACTTCATGGTTTTATCGAGGAAACGGTGTCATTCATTAGAAATTGTTATGCAAATGAGAAGCAGAGCTCCTGGATTGCATTTATTTTAAGCAGTCTGTTACAGAAACAAGAGTGCCTTTAGATGTAATTTATTTGTGGCGCAGGTGTGCTTTGCACGTCTAGTAAATAAATGCATCCTTCCCTGACAGCAGGTGAGGTTGGGGCTCCTAAGCCTTCCAATGGATACCCACCTCTTAAGAGCTTTTTAATGATCATTTTGTCTCTTAATCCTTCTGTCTTTTAATTATGTTCCTTTTGTTTTTTTTTCTCATTTGCGATGGTGAAGGATCTCTTGCAAGGACAACTGTTGCCCATGATAAGGTTTTTATCAGGGCATCAATGTTTGTTGTGTGGCTCAGCAGCTACAAACTGGCTGAGAAAAACTATGCGGTGAAACACCTTTTCAGCAGGTCTTGCCAAGTATTTTTTGGACAGTGCTAAGACAGATTGGGATCTCTTCTGTGGAGTGTAATCCTGCTGTGTTTTAACAAATGTGTCTTTAAGTGCTTTTCTGGGCTTCTGTCTGACAGTTGGTTTTGTCATATTAATGAATATTTAGCAAAAATAATGCCTTTGGTTTAGAAGATGTTAGTGGTTGGAAAATGCGATTATGAATTGAGCGATAGGCAGTATATGCGCTCCAGCACCCGAAACAGAGAAAAAAAAAACACCTCCAAAAAAAACCACCCAACCAACCGAAAAAAAAACCCCCACAACATTGAGATGCTCTTTTCCAAGGATGGATCACAGATAATCAAACGGGCCAGTACTGACTGCTGTGCAAAGATGCCTGTGCAGCCCAGAGGCACAAAACTCAAAGTTTGAGGAGTCCGTCAAGACTACACGTAGGTAAGAGTATGGAATTCTGCCCAGATCCCCACCACTTGCAGTCACTTTGTCCAATGCCTGTCTGGAAGAAAGGAAAGCTGTGATAAGGGCTCTCAGCCCTCACTAGGGACGCCTGTGTCTTAGTAGCTTTTTAAAGACTGTTTTTGCCTTTCAGTCAGCAGCTGCTCCTGCACCTGATAAGTGTAGTGCAGGGCTGATGTGACTCGCAGTGCCTATGGGTCTGCACAGGGAAGATGCCCTTTGCATGCTTGGCTGGTGTCATTTGATGGCTCTTGTGTCCTGAGGGCTGCCAGGACGTAGCTTGGGGGTACAGTTAGTGTCCTGCCTGCTTTGCATGCACTGTCCATCGCTGTTGTGCCTGCAATTGGTGAGCAGTTGTTGCAGTATCTGCCATCACCCTTGGACATAGGCTGCAGAAACGTGGCTGTGCATATGTTTGCGTGAGAGGCTGGAGAACCTGATCTTAGAGACAGATGGTGGTTTGCTTCCTTTGTGCTGGAGAGGCTCGAAGTCATGTGCATCACACAACTTTCATTAGTCATTCTGAAACGGGGCCACTCTACAGACAGGAACGTGGGATTTGTGAGGCTGGAAAGGAAGTGTTCCTGGGGGAGAGCAGCTCTGTAACCTACTTGGTTCCTGCAGTCGTCGTCTGTTACAAAGACCTTGGCAGCCCCTCTGTGTGGGTTTTCTGGATCATCCTTTAGAAGTGTCTCTGTGCATTAACTTCCTAATGAGCCCTGGTGTGTAATTAGGATGCTTTTAATTACCCTGATGGATAACCTCACCCCATTAATGATTTTGAAGCAGGCACTCTGGATTTCACTAGCGTGTATCTGCTGTGGTCTTTAGTAGCTGGCTTTACAGTTAGTGTTTGCATGTAAAAAATTAAAGTGTTCTGATGCAGTTCTGAAAGAGGTCTGCTAACTGATTCCAGTCAATAACTTCAGCTCAAATGACATGAACAGCTTCCAGTGTAACTTTTACATTCTGTTGTTGCTCATCACTTATTGTATTTGTGTGAGTTTTATGAATATTCTTCTGACACTGAGATTTTTCTTTCAGCCTTTCTTCCAACTTGTGAAGTTACGGAAACTTGGACTTAGTGATAATGAAATCCAGCGGCTCCCTCCAGAAATAGCGAATTTCATGCAGCTGGTGGAACTCGATTTGTCTCGAAATGGTAAGCCGCAAAGTTAATTGGTTTGATTTTATACTGCCGTTCGACATGATCTACAAAGCGGGGTTAGTAGCATTTTTCTGTCTCTGAAGCTGCTATCTATATGTTGCAGAATGCTTTTCTTGTAATGCATGGATTTACCTGAAGTTCTAGACAGAAAGGAGGGAATGAGCAGAGGAGGGGCAGTGGTAGAAATGCAGTGATAAAATAATGCTTGACGTTAGTTCTGCCTTTCTGAGAGCCTGCTTTATTTTCCAATTTATAGAATGCTTTAAAACCTATTTTTTATCTGTCACTATGTTGATTTCTTTCCCTGAGCTCTCCAAAATGCTTAGAATTTAAAAAAAAAAAAAAAAAAAAGAGGTTGGGAGAAAAGAGGAACTTCTATCTGTCCAAAAAAAAAGTACCTGTGGGTTAGAAATCCAGTTCTTTTTTTCTTCCTACTCCCCTCTTTGCCTGTCATTAGCAAGAGTTGGAGTGCTTGTGTTTCTAGTTTTGCTTCTAGTAGAAGAATGTTATTAAACATGCATCTCTCTGCTTGCAGAGAGAAATTCAGAAAAGGATGCTGGGAGAAACTGTATTTTAAAATATGTTGTTGGAAACCATATGGGTTTGTTGTTAAGTTGCTGATGCTGCTTATATTGTCCTAAGCCATGGCAGAGTGAAACCAGGTTGGACTTTGCCTTTTTTTTCTCGTATCCTGGTGAACTTAACAGTTCTCAAAGAAGGTCAGGGCCTGCTGGATCACCTTTTAGCAGCCTTATGACCCAGTGGTCTAGAAACGATGAGTCAGTGTTAACAAATTAGAGCAACTGTCAGCTATTTTTGCTTCCTTATACTCCGCGGATATGCACAGAATGCTCTCTGAGGTGTGTGACGGGTGGGCTGGGAGAGGGCACGGCTGTGCAACCTTGTGAATAAGAGAGGGGTGTCACTGAATATTAGGAGAAGAAATAGTGCAAAAGGAAGCCTTGTTTTCATTACACTTCAGTATCGCATTGACTCTTTGTCACAGAAGGATATTCAGTGGTCACCGCACCTTCCTGTAACTATCTGCATTTTGCATCTACCCTTTTTTTGTTTGGTGCTTTTAATGCAATCTGACAATATAACTGATGAAGCGTAATGAGTCTCTAGGCAGTTTCTGAAAAAAAAAAAAAATCTGTGAACCATATAATGTTATGCACATTCGCAAACCTTGTAAGAGAAGAAAACCAGAAAGAAATCATCTGAGAAACAGAAACATCACATTAGTTAAAACATTGTAGAAATACGTGAGCATTAGTTGATGCGGTATTTTTGGCTACTGAGTTTGGCTGAGATTGGTGCCTCTGTGATAGATCTCAGTGAAAAGGAAATACTGTGTTGGCTGAGTAGTTCTTTCTGCAAATGAATTACTAGCTGCAAAAGAGCTGATGGATCAGAGCCATGTGAACTATTGTCAGCCTGACTTGAAAGTTGGCTTGAGAGCTCAACTGTAACAAGAACAGATGGTGTGAACATTTATGGCCGGGTAGATGCATGCATGTCATGAGAAGTTACTGCACGAGGAAGTGTTTTCTAAAGTGATGTGTTGGACTAGTGCAGGTTGCGGGAAGCAATTTGTTTCCTACATCCAAAGTTCAGTGTTAATCACGCGTTTTATTGCGTTACCGATTCCTGTCTGTGATTCACTGCAGAAGGTGACTGGTACTGCTGTCCCAGAGGACACGTCGCCGTTAACACCGATTTGACTCTTCAGCTTAAAACCAAAGCACGCTGTGAGGTGGTACGGGGAAACCACTGCAGAAGATGACTGATGTTACTTTCCACCGTTTAGTCATGTTTTGGTTGTGTCGCAACTCATTTGGCTCTCCGAGTTAAAAGGCAAAACACACACCATATGTGATGCTGCAGGGGGAAATTCTCACACGAGATTTTGGCTGTTTGCAATATTTTTGTTTCTTAGCTTTTGTATTTTGAACCCGACTTCCAATATGTTAGATCTGCAACCTGCCAAAGATTTCTCCCGTTCAGTGGTTTGTACTTCCTCACTTCTTCTTTTTCTAATTACCAAACTACTTGGGAAGAAAAATAGGAACTCTTTGTATTCCTTTCAGGCACAGAAAAACAGCCCGGCTTTTCAAAATGCTGTATGCTGCATGAATAGGAAAGTGTGATGGTGACATCTGAACTTGGGAAATAAGAGATCATTGTTCTGTGTTTTTTGTTATTTTAGCTGTCTGGTTCGCTGCGCTAATTGCTTTCAGTTCTGGCCATTCTGTTTCCTCAAGAGCTTAAAAATGCAAATATAAATTCATTTAGTGATCTGTGTACAGGAGAGCCCTTTATATTTTAACCTCTCCTCGGAGGAGGAGGATGAAAGTCTTTTGAATAAACAAAGTACTTCCATTTCTTTCTTAATAAAATGGTAACATGTCATCCTTTCTTGTTACCTTCTAGTCCTTTGGTCTGCATGTGATCTTTGAAGTTCCCCGAGCTGATGTGCCAATCGTAGGGCTGAACTTTGGGACGCTTCCAGGCCATGGTGGAAGCATTTTCTCTTCATTTTCTACATTGGTGAAGTGCTGTATTTGGAGGTGGGTCGATGCCCTCTGGCAGGATCCCTCCTGGCTCTCTGGCACTGGCTCTGGCTGCCTGTGCAGTGCAGCGTTACGTGCTTTCAGCGTAGCTCTAGTTCATGGGCACCCAGAAAAGGTGAACAGGGAAACTCTTTGAGTGTGGCTTTCTTAAATTCCCGGGTGCTTTACAATGTCTGAGACATGTTCATGTATGTTAAGACTGAGCTATGTAGTTGATCTTTTAAGCAGTTTTTGGTTAATGAGTGAGTATAAAACTACAAGAATCCCTCAAAGTAAATGTAAAAATCTTTTGCAGACATAAACTTGATGTTCCTGTGCTCTTTCCTTTCACTGCGGGGAGCGTACACGAATGCACTCTGGTTACAATAAGCGAGACAGCCTTACTGGTGCAAGGGGAGGAGGATTTGGGGGAAAGCTAAGAGCCACGGAACTTTTCCTTCTTATTTGCACGTTAATGCTATTTCTTATTCCTTTATTCCTCACCCTTTATTAGGATGAGTTCCTGTGGGTTTCATAGGAAGCATCCCCACTGTGTTTTCTAGCCTCAGTGAGGCTGATATTAGAGCAGATGCTAAATGAAAAACCCAAATGGAGGAGTATCAGAGGGCAGAGGAAGGCTTTTCTGAATGGATAGCATAGTGAGGCCGAACACTTGCAGGGTTATTTGGCAATGCAGTTCATCTCTGCACCTTGGTCTCAGGTTATTCAAGAAGCTGGTGTGCCGGTTCAAGGCTAAAGAAAGCAGACCTGCTGCTTTTTAACGGCGGGTGCTGGAGCTTTTGGGTTACTGGCAAAGTTGTGTCTGAGACAAGGAGTGTTCCATGTAGCATCATCTGACACGCAGAACTCTGCTGCTCATCTGCTGTGTGTCTGAAATGACTGCTGGATCCTTCCGAAGCCCCAGATTTGGGTAAATCCTGTCCAGGATTCTCACATCCCCAGGAAGTTTTGCAGGGACTCTGGGTTGCTGAAGCAAATGCACGTAGTTTGGGCAGGGCTCCTATGCTTTGCATTGTGTTTCAGAACAAGTCTTGGTCTACGTGGTGCAGAAGAAAGATTCTGCTGTAGGCAGAATAAGAAAAGCTTGTGTGCTATGTGTTTTCCTGCAGCACGTGGGACTAGCTCTCAGTCTCCAAAGACCCTGTGATTCAGAGAAGTGCAATCCCAAGGAGGGAAGATATGCCTGAATTCCTGCAGTTCTTTCTGTGTGCCTCGGTAGGCACTATGCTTAAACTTCCATCTCTCCAGAAGCGCGTGCCGCTGTTCAAAATCCCTTGGCAGTGTAGCAGGCTGCTGCCCATGCTGCTCAACCCACAGAGATTTCTTGCAGCATCCCCTCCTCCTTTTTAATTCTTCACAACCCCTGTGGGCTAAGCTCATAGAGCTTAGAGCCCTGCCATATCGGATTCATTACCACGTTTAATGGCTTTTCTTGTTCTGTAGCTTCTTCCAGACAGGAGGGGTATAGCATGAAGTTTCTGTAGTTAACGTAATGCATGCTGATATGTGGGGTTATATGTGCTGTGTGTGTGAGCTGTGCTGTTGCAGATGCAGTTCATTCCTTTTTGGTGCATCCCTTCTACAAGAATGTTTTCTTAGAAGTTTCTTTGCCTTTGATAAATATTAAATCCTCCAGATTCCACTGATACGCTTTTTCTGATATTGCGTGTTCTTTAAAATGCTCCACAGGTGTTAACTTGCTTAGTAATAGTATTTTTATCTGAAGGAAGTGACTAGCTGGCATACTTTCTCGTAATAGCGTGTTGAAGTGTGGAGTCCTGGATTTTTTATTTTTTTAAACCTCCTGTAGCTTTCCTTGCCTTTGGCAGGTGGTTCAGCAGCTCGTTTCAGCCAGCTGTTTCAGGACCATCAGAAAACCCCTGTGAATTTTCCCACTGGACAGTGGCTGCTGGCCGCTGGCCATCGGTGGTCCCATTTTTCAGTGGGTGGCCAGGACCCTCCCCAGGTGTGGGAGCCCCATTGCGCAGTGCTGCTGTGTGCCCCTGCCTGCAATGAAGGTGAACCCTCGTGCCTGTGTGGGGGATGAGCCTTTTGTGCTTGTGTGCATGTTTGCTGTCTCTCTGCGATAAAAGCCTGGCAGGCTTCTCTGCTGCTGCTCTTTTTGCTCCCGTTAAACATGCTTACCAAGAACTTAGTCATGCAATGGATGTAATGGCTGTGGACCAGCAGATCTGCGCTGCCTGTTGTTCTCTAGCTGGCAGCAAGCCAGTAGTGATCCTCTGTGGAAGCTCTCACTCACCTTTAAGTTTTCTCTTGTGTCCAAGCCCTGAGTCTCAAAGCAGCAGATAAGTATTAAGTGGATTTTAACGGTCTCTTTAGATGGATTATGCTGGTTCTGTTTCTGACTCCTGTCTCTGTGCAGCTGTGATCAGTTACTTTGTGAACTCAGGAGTGATAGGTTTGCTGTGGCAGCTACTAGAGCAATCTGTGTGTGGGCAGATCTTGTTAAGACATATTTGACTCAGCATGATGCTGAGTTCTCAAAACCTCAAAATGGTTCTTCACTTTGATATCCGTTAACGATAATATTTTGATTATAATATGTGCAGTTGGGTATGTGCTGTGGAAATGGCTGTTAGTTTAATAACCATTTCTGCAGCTTCTGGTTAAACTGAGCTTATGACTGTTGATAGTACAGTTGTTCTGGATGCAAGTGTGGTGAAATCAAGATCTGCGTTCTCAAGTCCTGTCTTAACACAATTGCTACATTATGGCAATTATGCAGTAGTTTATGTAAAAATAATTGCAGATTCCTCAGAAGCATCCAAACAAGAGTAACAGCACAGTGTAAGGAGAGATGACCTCCTGCTGCTAAGGGCTGACAGTCTGACCTGTGTCTAAGACCTTTGAGGGCAATTTCTGGCAGCTGCAAGCCGATGTCTCAAATGCAGAGAACCTTTTTTTTACCTTTTCCCTGCTTCCAAAATGGGTTTTATTTGTAGACTGGGGAATTCTTATTTGATGTTATCTTCAGTCTCTGCTCCTCTACTGTGTGTTGGTGAGACCTCCCCTGGAGCATACAGATGTGGAGTCCACAGTACAGGAGAGACATGGCCCTGTTGGGGCACATCCAGAGAAGGGCCACAAAAACGATCCACAGAATGGAACTCCTCTCCTATGAGGACAGACTGAGAGAGCTGGGGCTGTTCAGCCTGGAGAAGTGAAGGCTCCAGGGAGACCTGACAGCGGCCTTTCAGTATCTAAAGGGGAGCTACAGGAAAGAAGGGGACAGACTCTAGCAGGGTCTGTCGTGATAGGACAAAGGGAAATGGCTTCAAGCTCAGGGAGGGTAGATTTAGGTTAGATATAAGGAAAAAGTCTTTTACGGTGAGGGTGTTGAGGCACTGGAACAGATTGTCCAGTGATGTGGTTGATGCCCTGTCCCTGGAGACTTTCAAGGAGAGGCTGGACCAGGTTCTGGGCAACCTGATCTAGCTGTGGTGTCCCTGTTCATTGCAGGGGAGTTGGACTAGATGGCACTCAGAGGTCCCTTCCAACTCTAGGGAATCTGTGATTCAGTTATCATTGTACATTCAGAAACCGATGACAACAACAGTGTTTAATTTCTAATTGATATTACTGCTTTTTATTTGAAGGGTTTATTCTTTTCAGCTACTTTACAATATAATTAAAAGTCTGTTTACAGGTCTTAGTCATCCTTGGAACACCACAGTCACTGCATATTGTGTGATGTGTACATTTTAATCACAGAAGTATTTTAAAGCTTTGTTGAGATGCTTTGTGAGTGCACATGGCTGATATACAGAACATCAGTTAATGCAGCAGGAGAGATGTGTAATTGTTGTTTCACTTCATAGGGCTTCAGCTTGCTTGTTTCTGTTGGGGCACGCACACCAATGCTTTCCCTTTTTATTCAGCTGTCTGCTATCAGAGACATACCTGTCATCCTTTCTGTATAATTACCTCCCTTCTGCCCACAAAATGGGTAAGTATTCCCACAAAAAGGCAAATAACCGCTCTTTTCACTTACTTTCAGAAGTACTGACTGAGAGGAAGAGGCTTGAACGCTTGTTTCAAGTCAGCCTGGGCTGGTGACCCAGCTGTTCTGCAGTGAGAACATCAGCTAGTTAGGCAGAAGCACTCTAAGGCTTCTGATCCTATCCTGCAGTTCCACTCAGTCTACAGTCTCTCATCTACCAGCTGCCGCTTTTTCACCTTTGCTGCAACCTCAGATATCTCTCAGCTTCTCCAGCATCTGAACCCTCTCCATGTAAGTCCTCTACCTCTCAGCTTGGCGCTAGCGGCCCTGACACAAGTGTGCTGGTACGGTTCTGGCAGTAAGTAGTAAGCTGAGACATTTCTGTAGGTTAATACTTGCTCAGTGGGCAAGAAAGAAAAAGAAGGCAGCAAGACGTGTGGTGGGGCAGTATGGTATGCAAACAGCTATTTGTTGTTAAAATATTCAGCTGCTAGCTTAGGTTGGCTGCTTGTTTGCCTTCAGAACTGCCTTGTGTCCTTTGTGCACTCCTTTTCTTGCGGTAGATGGTTCTTACCTGACAAGAATGCATGCTGTGAATGTTCTCACAGTAACGCTGGTGGTGAACACCTGGAAACCATGGGATATCCCACCAGCGACTGTGGTAGTTTGTATAGTGGCAGAACACTACAGCAGGTAATGATAAGCTCTTGCCTGTGTCTGGCAATCAAGCAAGTGATTTTATTTTTGTTTGGTGCTAATTGGTAGTAAGGCTCCCTTGCTGCAGATTAGAAGAAAACAGGTTTTTCACTCTTCCAAATAGTTGCTTGCTGACAGTGGTGTGTTTGTGTGGTTTTTTAAATGATTTTTGGACGATTCTAATCTCTAGTGGCATGTTTTCTTTATTGTCTTCTGTACCTCTATTGAAGTTAGTCTAAAACCTGCTTAAAGCACACTATCATCTTCATATCTTAAAGGTGAATTTTAGGGATCAATTCTTAAAGAAAAGTGCTGGGGATGAAAAACGTCTACTGCAGACTACTAGATTTTTTTTTCCAACTTATTTGAGTTGTAAAGAAATTATCCAATTTATTTCCAAATGCAGTGATTTTTCCATCACGGTATATTCTGCCGGATTTTACTGTTTTTCTAAGGGAACTGTGCTGGTGTAAGTATCTAGCAACTTTGATCCTGGTGTCTGGCTTCATCCAAATTCAAGAGAAGACATAAGTTTTAAGGGTGGGGCTTTTCTGAATGCAGCAGCCCAAGCTGGAAACAGAAACCTTTGGTCAAGCATTAAATGTCAATCTGTATAGGAGTGACATAAAATAAATACTTCAGTTTGTGGCTAATCTAGATTAGAGATCATAAAATGAGGATCTGCAAACAGGCTTTGTTCGCTCTTTTCTCTGCAGAGCTGCTTGGGGCTTTTTATGGAGAAGGTTGGATGCCAATAAATATGCAACTTTTTTGTTGCAATGCTTACACAGTATCTGTCATCCACAGCTTCTCAGGTAGAATACTAGTTTTAACTTTTTTTTTTTCTTTTATAAAATATTTAATTTCTACTACCTTTGAGGTCCAAGAGAGAAATCCTCATAAAAGCATCTCCTAGCCTTGGTTAACTGTTTTGCTGATGGGTGCTGATGAAAAGCAGAAGATCCAATTCCTTGCTGAGCTCTGGCTGTTCTGCTGAATTCATCTGGAACTGTTGTTTCCGTGTGATCTGTCTTTGAATTTCCCTTAGCCCCAGCCCTTTTCTTTTCTTCATGTTTACCGTTTGCAGCGCGTGATCCCACATTTCTGATTGTTGCTGCAGCAGAGGACAGTCTGTTGATTTACTGCTTGTTAATTATTGGAAAAAAAACCAGCTTGTTTTTAAGTCTTTACACAGTTTTCTTTTAAGTAACGTGCCTACTCTCCATGTAGCTGTGAAATGCTCTTTTGTGAGCAGTTTTTTTTCCCTGTTTCTCCCCTCCCTTGAAAAAGGGAAACGTACAGTAACAACGAGGAGGAAGAGGTACACTTACTTCACTTCAGTTTGCTGTTAATTAAATAGTAAGGGATTTGGCTGAGAAAACCCAACCTGAACCTGTTTGTGTATTTTCCACGAAGCTGTAAGGGCGGTTCTTAAAAGAGCCATTTCTTCTGTGTTTTGTATATCCTCAGCCTCAGAGTTTCAAAAGGAAAATGTTACAACTTGTACAAGAGCCACTCAATCATAATAGGCTTTGCAAGAACAACACGACTCCTGTCACATGTTGTCCCAGAAATTGTAACACTTCAGGTAAAGAGGTTGATTACTTCATCCTTCAGGGCTTGTAGCAGAGCCTTCTGACTTTTAGAATGAAAAAAAACCAACAAGCTTATCATTCCACATGTCATGATCTTAACGTGGAAATGGGGGGAGGTTTAACCCTTCTCCAGCCGTCCTGCTGGAGGAAGCAGCCCCTCAGGAAGCAGCTTTGGGAAAGGGAGAGAGGTGCCCTGTTGGTGTCTGTGAGATAACAATCTCCTCAGCTGGGCTTTGCAGCCCAAGAACCCTTTGCAAAGACAAATAAACATTTGCAGCACGAATTCCTCCTTAGGAGGCATTTGATTAATTGAATAGTTTGCTCCTCTAGACCTTGGAAGGTGGAGGAGGTGGTGAGCAGGGTGGAAGAGCTCTTACAAAGGCAGGCTTCAGCCTTCAAGCCTCTGTGCTACGGATGGCAAGGAGGACTGCTTGGAGATGGTTTTAAGCTGAAAGAGGGGAGATTTAGATTAGCTATTAGGAAACTCTTTATGTAGAGGGTGCTGAGGCAGTGGCACAGGCTGCCCAGAGAAGCTGTGGATGCCCCATCCCTGGAGGCGTTCAAGGCCAGGGTGGATGGGCCCTGGGCAGCCTGAGCTGGTGGGGGGCAGCCCTGCCCACAGTAGGGGGGTGGCACTGGGTGGACTTTGAGGTCCCTTCCAACCCAAGCCATTCTGTAAAAGGGAAGGGAAGCCTCATGACCCCCGCATTGCTCAAGCACCACAGTGCTCAATGATTTAATGGGCTAGCTGGGCCTTTAACTCGTGCATATAATATATGCGTAATGTGAGAAGAGGCAGGGGAAAAATCTTCCATGTATTGAACAGGATGAATGTGATCTGTGTAGTGTCTGGTTATCTGTCTCCTGAGGGATAGTGCTGCCTTGTTTCATAGTTTTTGAGTCTGGGATGGATTTACTGGGTATAAATGTGGTGTAAGCTCTTCAGCCAGCCCCACCAAAGCAGAATGCTCCGTGTTGCCTTTGCAGCTGAAAGCAGCTCTGGTCTAATGGTCCTCTTGCAGCCTATGACCTTCCTGGCCATTGCTGCCTCAATACTGACAATTGGAAATGATGTTCGCTGTTGCAGAGTATGTAAAGAATGCTGGCCATGTAGGTTTTGGATAAAGAAAAGAATGTTGCCAGTTTTTCAAATTTTGTATAACGGCACAGTAAAAAAAAAAGTGCCATACAAAAGGTTTTATCAATTTAATATGAAGATTGTCTTCCCCCCCCTCCAGCCATCAGAGGAAGGGAAGAAGGGATGAGAAGGAATTGGGACATATTGCTGTTGTAAAAAGCTTCAACAAAAATAGATTAGCAACAAGTAAAAGGATTTTTATAAGTAATTCTCGCGCTCAGAGAGTTCAGAATTCCCTAGGACGATGCACATCTGAAAAGGCATCTTGAATTGAAATGTGTGTGTCTATGTATATATGTATATGCCCTCTTATGTACATGACTGACATTTTTTGCTGGCATGAATTTTTTCCTGCCAGTGCATTTGCATTGTCATACGTCACAGGGCTTATGCTTGGTTTATAGCTTTATTATGAGCAGTTCTGCACAATCTGTATGCCAGAACATCTGGGAGCATCATATAAATGTGGCGCATTCATCAGTATGTGGTATTAGAAGAATTTTAGATATTTAAGTAGGATTTGAATTGGTTATCCAGCAGTGGCAAGAAAAGCATTCAAACTTACTGCTACAGATATTGGCAGAGATGTATGTGTTAATGTCTAACAAAATCTAGTAGTAAACAGTAATGGCAAAAAGTGCTCAATCCACTGGGAAATAGATGGACTTCTTTATGTATTTGGATATACCGTGTTTCATTTCAGCTAATTATGCCAATGTTTCTATTATGGACTGTCATCTCCTGTGCTATAATAACCGCTCCAGATTTTTCTGTCATATACTAAAATGCTCCTTGCCTTTACTCTTCTGAGCTTATTTGTTCAAAATAATCCTACAGTAGTCTTCATGTGTAGTGATAAAATATCTGCTAGTAATCTGCTTCTGTTCTGGCTGATAAATCTTTTTAATATTTATATTTCAACCTTGTTTTGCTTACTGAACATGTAACAATCCCCAATCCAAAGAGATGGACTGAATTTTTTCTGTTCTTCGTCCAGTTTGATAGAGGAGAAGAACAAGTCACAAAAGCATCCTGCAAAAGGTGGGAGGAAAACACACTTTACATGCAAAGAAAAAGCTTAATATAGAAGTGGAATTTCTCTTCTTTTTCTTATATCTGTTGTCATTTTTTACTGAGAAGTTTTGCTCATGTAATGATTTTGTGTTCTGGAATAAGTAGGCTGGGAAAACGTGCATTAATTGTAGGACTGATTTTGTTGTTTGCAAATGCATCCAAACTATAAACAGTTTGTGTGCAGCTGTATAGCAACTAATATTGAAATAAATTTTATATAGTTCAGATAATTAACTATTAGCTCTTATGGATAATAGCTAAGACTTGTAAAAGAAGGAGAATATCAAAATAGTTTGGCTTGAGAATGCGTAGAAATAGAAGAGAAAATATTTATGGTGTGACAGTGAAACCACACATTGATAGAGGAAATCAATAGCATGCATAATTTCAGAGACTTTGTGTTGTCACTGAAAATTTATCTGCTGCTTTAGGTATGTATATGTGTGTATACATAGGTAGTTTTTCTAAACAATTTAAAACAGTTACTTGAAGTTTGCTTTTTACTTAATTAGGGAGAATGATTCACGCACAGTGGGTGCATCTATACACCAAAGAGGTATGTGTGTACGTAGATGCATGTATAAATGTTGTGGATGCGGACTGGGCTGCAAAGACACAAGTTACTTTGAGTCTTCTGAGGCTGTAAAATAGCAATGTCCCTTTCAGGAGTGCTAAGGCAGTGACAAATATTACACGGGCTCCCGTAGTTCAAAACAAAGATCTACTCTGAATTAATTGAGGCTCGTGTTAAATTATGTGTAGTTTTGATGTGGGGAAGGGGAGGGGGTGAGCAAGTGGGACAGAGCTATTAAAAAGTAAAAGAAAGTGAGCCAATGCTGTTCTATTCATTTTCCAACTGGTTATCCAGATAAGGGTGGTATGAGGAATATGGCGGATAATGAACTTCTGAACTTGCTGCTGACTAGCAGAGCTCCGTGTCCGTGCTTGTCATTGCTGTAACGCCAGGCAGAGGTTGTAATGTCTGCTGAGTGTAGGGAGGACCTTTGTCTTCAATAATCCCGTTGTGTAAATTCAGTCTTCTACAGATGGTGCTCACATAGAGGACTGATAGGAATAAAGGCAGCAGCTTTGCTGTCTGTAAATGCAAGCTTGATTTTTGTTTTGATTTCATGTGCCTCTCTGTGTAGGGAAAGGGGAAGTTTCCAGTTCTGCGTGCTGCTTGTATTCCTTAGAGCACTTCTTAAAGGGAATGCTTTCACATGAGTGCGTAAAAAGAAAAAAAAAAAAAAAGGAAGTTCTCTTTTTGGTAGGACTGAGCAATGTCCCTGCAGTGACTTCAGTACTTTTACTTTCTGTGGTGTTAGTGGCAGTCAAATGCTTTTAAGTATTTCGTGTGTTGCAAGAATTTATTACTTTTGATTATTCAGTCAGGCATTCATAATGAGTCTTTTTTTTTCTTGTAGTTATTTAGATATCACTATTCCCAGCTGTTTGTCCGTACCGTAGGAAAGGACACTTCCACTTGTGAGGAGATGAAATAGATGGAATACTATGCAGAAAGAATGGAGATAGGAAAACTTAAGGAATAGGAAGCACAAGTCTGATTTTTATTTTAAGATTTGACTTCTTTTCTTTTTAAACCCCCCTTCCAGGTGAATCATATCAATCTAAGTTGTTAAACAAGGAAACTGAGCATATCTGTTTCTTACACAGCGGGCCTGCAGGCTGCTCAAGAGAAGCCTGAAGTAAGAGGCCCTGAAGAAAATGTTGTGTTTAAGGTGGCATGACTAGCTTCAGCAGATAGACATATAGTATTGGAGGTACCAGAAAAAATCTATTTTCATGTATAAGTAACTCTGATTAGTTTCTACCTTTCCGTAATAGTATGCTAGCACTGATGTGGGACCTGTTGATTTGAACAATGTTTTCAAATCACTTGTCTTTAGTGTGGTTCTGTTTCCATGAGTGTGAATTATGAACAAAGAGACTTGCATATTCTCTTCTTCCTTTCCTTGCTCTTTCTCCCCCTGTACTTTCTGCCAGCACAGATCGTGAGTGTGTATTGATCAAATTACAGGAGGTTCAAACTTTAATTGGTTCTTTGGAACAATCTTAGAACACCGAGAATCTGTTTTTTGCTGGACAGAGACTGATGCAGATCAGTCCAAGCACAGGTGAGTAGTCTAGGATCAGGAAAAATGGTGCAGAACAGGAGAGCGCAGTGGGATTTGAAAAAGTGCAAAGCAGCTTTGTGCTGGTGGCTGCTCTTGCTCTCGTTCTTGGACATGAAGCAGTCTTGCATGTTGAAATGTCTTGAAAGATACCAAGATAACTCCTTGCAGGAGCAAGTTACCGAACATAATGAGGCAATAGTTTCAGTGCAGACGCTGTACAGTTCTTGATGATGTTTTTTTTTTCCTTTTTCTTTTTTTTCTTCTGCAGATATTCCTGAAATACCAGAAAGCATCTCATTCTGCAAGGCGCTACAGGTAGCAGATTTCAGTGGGAATCCACTAACTAGGTAATTTCCACCTTCTTCTTAGTACTTGCCATACCAGAATTACAATCTTGCTGTAACAATTACAATTTTAAATGAGCCCTTAAGAATTGTGATTTAGGATCTCTATGAAATCTTGCCAGCAACATCTGTCACTGGCAGGGTCTGTAGCAAAAGTTCAGATTTAAAAAGCAATGAGCATTTTCACTGGGAGGGGATGAAATTTGTTAGCCGACCAGGAAAAACGCAAATCTGATTCTCTCCGAAGTAATTTTCATTCCTCTTTTTAAATGCATAGGAAAACCACTCTCATACCTGGGAGAGATAAGGCGATGGTAAGCACGAATGCACTGGCACAAACCCAGGTGCCTGACAATTTGGTATAGACTGTAGCTCAGCTGCTGCAGATAATAGCTTTTCCTAATGATTAAAGCTTAGACTAGTGTTTCGACACTCTGCTGTCAATTGGGACACAGTGACGTGCAGTAACATGTAGCAAAAAAGCACTGCATCCATCAGTGGCTGCTGCTGCTGCTCCTGGTCTGTGTTCTGCTGGAGTCTGGGGATTACGCACTTACAGAAGAGGTTTGTTTACATTGCTCTGTTCCATTTGCTGAAGAGTTTGGAATTCATGTAGTGAAACGAGACCGAAGATAACAAGGGGGAGAAGAGGTGATCTGCTAGCTGGAGCCTTTGAACGCTGTTTGGAGATCCATTTCCTAAACCGGCCTGTGCCACAGAGCTCCTTTGTGATGCTTAGAAATTCACATAAACCAGAGCATTCACAGTGGGCGTTAACCGACTCTCTTTGCTTTGCGCTGAGATAGGCTGGGAATACTTGCACGATTAGCTGGCTGGCCCGGGTGCTTGAGTGGTAACAAACAGCTGAGTGTCTGCAATATCTTAAGCTGCTCCAGCGGTTTTGCAGGGCAGCTTCTCCCACATTGGCAGCTGAGATTCTTCAGGGCTGCGCTTTGAATATAGTGCATAGTGCATTCTAAGTTCTCTGGAAATTCGGATCTCTAAGCATTAAAGGGACACTTGTGATCTTAATCCCCGTGCCTCTGTAGCCCATTTATATACTGAGGATAATAATACCACAAAAATCTGGTAAAGCAAACTGAAGCTGAGCTGATGTTTAGATATTAAAGTGATGAGAGTCAGTGCACAGCATTTTCTCAGAGATGTGTGTGCCGTACATAAAGCATAGAGCTGCATCTCGTATTATTGAAATAGAAAATATTAAGCAGTAGGATGTTAGCTATCGTTCTCCATTTTGTGAACCGTATAAGGCTTAGGGCCCAAGTACTGTATCTCTTTAAACAGTGTCTGTAATGCATAACTGCAGCTGAGAGGAATTGGCAAAAGAGTCGTAGGGCTTTTTAATGGGGTTAAAATAGATCTCGTAATTCACTGCTGGCAGCTGTCGGAGAATTTTAAAAATTCATGATAGAATGGCTCCAAATTGTATGTGTGTAGTGGAAAACCTCACTCTGAGCAGTTTAGTAAGTTAGAAAACACAGATAATTCAAGCTGTTTCTACATGGGTGCCTGGTGCTTTCTGTGATAAAGTCCAGAATTTCAGTTTTACCTGTATAACAGCATTTAGGTCTTGGCACTAATTACCCCAGACAGAGTGAGAAAGCCTAGTAGTCATTTGCTTTTGTTGATATCCTGGAACCTTTTTAAGCCATTGATTCTTGCTCTTGTTTCCTCTGAGCTCAAAAGCCAGTTAGAGAACTTCCCGATCAATGTGCTTCCACTAATACAGAATGTTGCCTCATTGTCAAATCAAATGACTTCAGTACTAAAAATGGCTGATTTTCAGCTGCTTACAGGCTTATGTTAATAAGAAGGAGGCACATTTAGATAGGTTAGACTAGAAGTCCACTGTTTGCTATAGGTAGGCCATTTAACTACAGTTTTAAAACTGTTAGCTCCTGAATGGTAAAACTGCTTTTTCAAAGCATGCTGTTACTATTGTACACCTAAGGGGGGTGAACAGTCACAGTAGAGCTCACATAGTAGAGATACCAAACATATTCTGTTAATAAAAGACAGAAAATGACAAACAGCATGGTATGGGGTTGAGCGCATGAGAATTTGTAATTTGTCTCCTTCCCTTTTCCCCGTCACACACAGCCCATACACCTGCATTGCCAGTTCGCTGGCAGTCTGCGAATTGCCTGGAGCTGGGTGGCGTGGGGAGCCAAACTGAATGCTACAGCTTGAGCTGAGGTTGCATTCTCTGAGGATCAGGTTTGGTGCAACCTGGCTGCCTGTGAGCAGGGCTGAAGGAGTTCTTTGGTGTGAGCAGGGGGAAGCCAAGAAGTGCAGGAAGCTGGGTGCTGGACCTGAAGGCTTTGGGTACTTTGGGAGTGTTGTACATATGCTCGCATTTTTAGAACGTGAGAGGAGAGGGATTGCATGCTGTTGTGCTGTGAACTAGTACATGTGAAATGCTGTAACAACAGAACATTGTCTTGCTGGTGAACAGACTGTTTCTTCAAAAAGCGGCAACTGAAGAACAGCCTAGTCGCTAACACAAAATGGCCCTGCTGTAAGCACATACATAGCTGAAGCTTAAATCAAAGCAATTGATTCAATTATTTCACCATCTAGCAGATGCAGGAAAATACCAGTAGAATATTTTTTTCAGTTTAATTTTTTGTCATGCTTTATATGTTGCTGTATGTATATAGCTTTGTAACGTTGCAAATTGGAGATAGGGAAAAGAGATTAATGCTTTTTTCTTGCTACGATTCCTAGAATTTTCCAAGATTGATGCTGGAACATAGGCATTCCTCCCCTCTCTGTGTCTATCGGCTAAAAAGACTCCAATTTTCTGCAACGTGTTCTTTTTTCCTCTGTGTATTCTATTAATGTGTATACTTACGCTGGAAGTCCTAAACTTGAATTAATATCTCCATAGGTTGCCCGAAAGCTTTCCTGAGTTACAGAATCTAACGTGTCTTTCAGTAAATGATATCTCTCTGCAAGCACTACCTGAAAACATTGGGAAGTAAGTGTTCTTTAGCCTTTTTGTTAACTGACTTATTTTCTTTCCTGGTACCTGTATTGTGTAAGTCACTTGCATAACTGTATATAATGTGATACACCTATGAAGTCATTTACAGATCTGTGCTTATTTTTTTTATCAATCTGTTAAAAAAAAAAAATCCCTTTGCATTTTTGCTTACCATTAGCAAGTCAATTCAGAGTCTGAATCGTGTGTGTATATATTTAGGTTCTGTTTTCTGGGATTTGGATTAACTTGGATTTTTAAATGCAAAATTAAATAGGTGTTTTGTGATGGAAAATTGACCTTTTACTTTCCTTTTTTTGTAGTAAAGGCCATTGATCCGTTATTGTAAACATGTCAGCCAGCTTGCAGCTTAGCTCTAAACCAGATAGTGTTGGCACAAGAACAAACGGGTAAAAGCTGGCTATGATCAGGCTGGAAATTAGAGGGTTCCTAACCATAGCAGCACTTTGGTTCTGAAAGAACTCCAGCAAGAACCGTGGAGAAGGAAATTCACAAAACAGCTCTTGAGATGAAATTTGATAAGCTTTGGAGATGTGTTTGTTAATTCTGGAAAGTAGAGCATCATTGCAAGGACAGACTTCCAAAGCAGAAACATGTGAAAGGTAAAGTTAACTTCAATTATTTGTCTCTTTTTGATAGTAACACACATCCACACTTGCAGTCTCTTCTTTTAGAAGAGACATGGATAGCTCCTATGATTTGAAGGAGAAAAGGTAATTCCGCATGTCCTTAATTAAAAATAGGAGAATGTCTGTACTTATTCAGACCAATGGCACATTTAGCCCACCTTTCTTCTACAGCTGTACTTATGTGGATTAAGAAAAACGCGTGTTTGATTACTCCTCTTACCATCCTCTGGTTCAGGGGATTTCCTTAGCTCTAGATTGTGGTTTGTCTAATGGTAGCCATAATGAATCCTATTCCACATGTTTGTCCATCTTTGTCCAGTTTCTCATTGAGTTTATGAAGACATCTTAAGTATTTGGCCCTGGCAAACAGCTGCAAAAGCTTATTTGCTGGTTTGCTGGGAAATGTACCATTTTAGAGAAATAGAACTTTCTGGCAGCACACGATAGTTCATTCTCTCTGTGTCTCTCTGTACCTGCCTTTGTGGTTACTGTGCCTGTATTGTTCTAAGTTGCCATGCACTGAACAACTTCAAACCACTTTGATCTCTTTCTTCCTTCAGAAAGTCTAGGAACACAGGAAGAACAACTTGGATGTTGAGTCCTCTAACAGTAGAGGCCTATTTATCTTGGACATACTTTCATGAAGTGGAGTGTTTTTTAACAAGGATTCTTTGGGGAGTCAGCTTTGTCCCTAACAATCATTAAAAGCCAACTTTCTAAATAGAAGAGTCCTCCAGAAGGGATCTTATTAAGAGCTCCTGCAATGTAGTCAAGTCCAGACCAGCATTACTTTAGCCGCTTCCTGTGAGTATTAAAGCTGTCAGTGGGCACCAGTCCAGGAGCAATAGAAGTAGAAAATATCTTTTGAAACGTTCCACAAGCACTAACAGGTACAGCTAATGTGTGCCCACTGACTATGGCAAAGTCTTATTAAAAATTGCATGGGCTGGAGCTTTTGTGACATTCTTCCTTTTCTACAGAATGTTCACAAAACTTTTAATACAGCTTTTCATGGTACTGACAGCTAAGAACAGATTTGTTCAGACTTCTTAGTTGCTGAAAACCTAGGGCTAAAATTTTGGATCTTTCCTGATTCTGAAAATGAGTACAAGAAACATGACAAGCTGAAATGATTCTCAAACTATGAGGTAGACTGCTGCTTTACAACTAATTCCTGGAGGAAGGTCACTGGCTTCCCTGACAAGTCACTGACTGCTGAGGCTCTGGCTCCTTGCTTAGCCTGCCTGTCATGTGATAAATGTGGCTGGTGGTAGGCTCTCTTTTGGAGCAAATGAATAGAAACAATTTTGGTTAAAATGGGGATACCAGGCGTTTGCAGAAATGTCAGTATGTAGAACTATAGAAGAATGTGTAATAATTTTCCTGTTATTGATCCTGAACAGTCCAAGGAGGTGCTGTGAAACTGCTTCAACTTTATGTGAGCTGTTACAGAGCACAGCAGTGTAACCCATTCTTCCTCAAAGCCAGTTCCCAGTAATGAAGCCAAAACCATGGGACCCTCAAGTGCTTCAGGAAGAGCTGTATGCTTGTTCTTGGTGAATTGTCCTGGAGGGCTAGGCTTTTATTCAAATCAGAATCTTCGATCTGACAAATGCACCCAGGATAGTTTTCTAAACTTGTGCGTATTTTATTTATGCAAAAACACTTCAATTTTTTAGCAGAAATTTATGCTTATCAGATTTATGCTTCAAGAAACAGGGATAAATGTGTTGGGCTTTTGTCTTTGGCTTGTCAGGTATTAGGAATAGAAAGAGATATGGCAGATGAGAAGTAAACTTGGATTTTTCCAAGTTAAAATAATATTAACATAACAAGAGGGAAAGTAATGGCACATCCCACAAAAATGTAACTGTTCTTGAAGTCTATTGGGGAATGTTGCTTTTCCTGGAATACATTAAAATGATCGAAATCTGGTGATTATTAAAATACATCACGCTTCATGATAAATAACAGAAGCATAATGCTCCTTCTCTCTCCTTCAGATTAAGGATTTTCAACCACTGTTGACAAGGATAAAGATACTCTGTCTAACTATAGTTAGAAATGATTGAAAGGTCTTGTTTGCAGTCAAGCAGCCTTACTGCAGCTTAAAGCTCTAACCTGACATTTACCACTGAGAGTGAATTCCGTCAACATTTTTTTGAATACTCTTACATCTATAAATAGTAAAACTATCTTTTTCAGTCTGGATACCAACAGGTGCAGCTTTCCTTTTCTATCTCATGAAATTTTTATCATTTATTTTAAGCATGAAGTCATCATTTAAGTGAATTTGGTCCAGTTGACTGCCTTATGTTTTGGTAAAAGCAATGAAACAATCTGTGGGATCTCCAAACACAGCATACTTGTGCTTCTTGTTCCCTTCTCTGCTCTTTTTCCCCTGCCTTTTCTAGGACCCCAAAAATGCTAGATGTTTAAAGAAAGTCATGCTAAGTGTCTCTTTATTGCTGAAGAGATGAAAAAAGACTCTTCCAGGTGTTTGGATATGTTTGCAAATGCCTTGCTGGAGTTTCTTTGTGCTTTGCATTAAGATCCATGTTCTTATTTAATGAAATAGACTGGGGCTACATGCTTTACATAAGATCAGTCAAATAGTGAGCAAGAAAGTACATACTGGCATAATGGTGAGTTATTCTAGTACGGTTGTGCTTAGGGAAAAACCTGGAGTCTGTGTGCTTGTTATTGATCTTCTGGCCACTAGAAAATTTGAAAAACTAGGAAAAAACATCCTAAATTTGTATGGTCTTAGACTCTTATCTGGGAATCCACCTTAGACAGTGAAATCTCAAATTCACCTTAATGTGGTATAGTGATCAGAAGACTTTCATTTCACTTGTGGGGAACTTTTTTGTGTAAGTGGGTCTTCCAAATAGCCAATCCAGTTTTCCTATTGTCTGATGTATAAGCTGAATACCAATGATCAGCTTCACTGTCTCAGGCGAGTATTGTAATTTATTCTAGCTTTTGATATGTAAAGTTGCTGTTTACATTTTTGTTGTGCCATTAAGAATTCTTCTGCATTGCCCTTTCAAGTTTTTCTTTTCCTTTGTGTTGCCAAAATGGAGTGTATTTAAAAGTCCCAACTGGATGCTCGAAGAACGTAGGCAAGGCCTCTCTATTCCCTTTTGTCTTTCTTCTTGCTTGTGCATAGACAGACCCAGTGTGTATCAGCTTGTTGTCTTCTGTGTGACCAGTTCAGACTGTTTATCTGCTGCTGGTATACGTGCTAGATGTTTTCACTTGTTAGATAAAAGCTTTCCTTTTTGAACCCTATGCCTTGTACATATTTGTGCCACATATCTTTTTAGTATGCTCTGCTTTGGGGCTTGGTAACAGACTAGGTATTGTAATATTAGCAGTGTTAGTTTTTTTGTGTTTCTCTGTGATTTGCGATCTTTAACATATGGCATAGAGTAAAATAGTAAGTGCTAATGTGTGTGAGATATTAAAGCTAATAATTATCTTAAACAGGAGTTTTCCTGTTACCTAGGTGAACCGTTCAGAGAAACAGGTTATACAATTTAAGCTGTTAGTGGGAGTGTCCTTTCAGTATTTCTCAGCCTAATGAAGCAAGTCTAATTTCCCTGCATGTTCTGCTTGTGGTGGTGTGATGGTGGAGTGAGCAAATGTGGTTGGTTCTTACTGCCACGGGTAGCGTTTAGGAATTTCTATTTGCTTCCAGAGTTTTTCTTCAGTAGTTCCTTATTTATGTGACATCCAGAGCACACACTGCTTGTTCCTGAAATTCAGAAATCAAAGTGTCTATGAGCCTTCCTAGGGTATGCCTTACAGTATTATGAATAATCAAATGTATGTATTTCCCAAACACGTTCTGTCCTTATGTATTAATTTCATAGCATTTGCCTCAGAATTAGTTCCCCCCATCCTGCAGTGTGATACTGCCTTTTTACCAACAAAGATTTTTGTGCTGTGCTCTCATGGTTTAATATCTAGAAAGAGAAGACAGATTGTCATCATTGTATGTTTATTTATTTGTGGTTCTTTGTCCTGAATGAAGTTATAGATATCTTCGAAAGCCTTTTATGTGAGTCTCTGATGTTTAATCTAGCATTGGACTTTCAGATCTGTGCTTCAAAAGTAATCTGCCCTAGCCAAGAAAACATTCAAATAGGCATTTCATGCTGAAAAGACTTAGATGGTTTTCTGTCAGACTCTATGGGGACAATAAAATTAGCAAGTACGACTTTCTTTTTGGCTGAAGTAAAGTGCATGGCTCTACCCCTGTGCTTGAAGTTATGATTTAAGGCCTTCTGCCCATCAGCATATGAAACATCTAGCTCTTATCTAATCGTTAGCTTTTTTTCATCAGTCTTGCCTGTGCCTGAGCGAGACATGATTTGTAGTATCCCATGATTTGTAGCCCCACTTTCTTCAGAGAACTGGACAGTCTGTGATGCAAGAAAGCAGAATAGATTTATTTTGGTGTTAGAAACTTTTAAAATGGGGAGATGATAATTTATTTAGGTGGGAGGAATATTCTTCTGATGCCAATGACTGATGAGTCTGGTTTACCCCCAAGCTGCAAGCAGGCTGAATGGATCTGTGGACCTTGCTACTGAAAGGGAATTAATTACCAGGTAAGCAGAGAAATTTTCCTCTTAATGTCTGCAGCTAGAATATGCATTTTGTAATGTAAATGAACACAGTGAGAAGAACAGAGGAAATGTTAGAGCACTTAGGATTAACGTCATGCGGAAGAATTTGTTATGGGCATGCCTTTTGGGAGTCGTAGAACCATAAGTATATAGCGATTTCATTTTAGGGAAACAAATTCACCGAGCACGATTTTTTAATAGACATGTTTTTAATTCTAGAGGTTTTCATCAGCATCTGAATTCAGAATCTGTAATGCTGATCTGAATAGAACAGTCTGGAGAATAAAAGATCTTGAAAGGCAAGGATGATGCTCTTGATGCACAGGATCCAGAAGCAGATCAGAGTGACGTGCTTATTTTGCTAAAGGATTCCTGGGCCAGACTTTGGCTGTGTTTCTCTTAGCATATGCTAGAATATCGCGAGTGTAGACTGTGCATCTGGTAGCATTGCTCAGAGTGGGAAAAGCTCTCAAAATTACCTAGAGCAAGTCAGTATTAAGATTTAGTATAATAAGGTTTTACGTGATACAGCAAAACTGATGAGGAGGCTTATCTTGCAAACATGTAGAAGGAGAACTGTTTATAGGTGGCCTGGCTAGGCTCATATAAATAGTATCAAAATGTATCTCTCTGGCTAATCTGAATTTAGCATGACAAGCAATATTTTCAGAGTTTGAGTAGGTGGAGCAGTCAGTGTTAATCACAGCTGCTTCCTAAATGGCAAAACTGAATTTTAAGGAACTTGAAAATTTATTTCAGGACTACTGTTTAACAATGCCGTAGTGAATGCAGGGCCATCTGGCCTTTAAATGAGAAGTTCTACATCTTGTATGCTACACAAGGAAGACATATTCAACATATATTTAGCAATTATTTTTGGAAATAATTCAGGATTTTGTTTAAATAGTGGAAAACTGGTGGTGTATAAGTAGAATGGAAGAGGTTTTTAAAATGAAATCTTGTAATAGTGAATTGGCTTAATGTCCCCATACTGTTTTAGTAATCTTGATAAGTGAATTGAAGAATGTGAACTCAAAAGTGAACAGGCTGTGCCGTAATTACGAATTTCTCTCTTGCCTTTTACTGATCCCTTTTGAAGGTCATACTGAGTTCAGTTTCCATGTCTTTCGGATCATGCTTGTTGCTGTGTGTGTGAGAGAGTGCAACTGATTCCAGCAACTTGGAAACCAAGCATGTGTAGAAAACCAGTCTTAGCAGCTTAGCCTACCACTGTTATGGATTTAGGGAGTTTCTTGGTCATAAACTGTAGTACTTTGTTCCCTTTCAGAAATTTGGATGTGACTTGTACTAAGGCGTCTATCCAGTCTTTCCTCCAGTTAGTACCTTATAAGATACTAATGTTGTTTAGCCTTTCATTGTCCCTTGTGGAAGATCTGCAACTTTTTTACAAGCTAATTGTATTGACAGTTTAATTCAAGAAATTGATGATTCCAATACGATTCCTCTGGCTTTGTGTCTTTCCTGTTGGAGTCCAGAATGACAAAATTACCGTCTTTACTTTCCTTTGTGCCTGTTTAAAGTCAGTTCTCCAAGGAAGCACAAGTTCTTACTAGAATACTGTCCTGCTTCTCAAGTCTGATAATGGACTGCTAAGGAAGGAGAAAACTATTGTGCCTTTCCCTTGTATTTTATATACGTAATTTTGAGCAGAAAATAGTGTTTAACTTCTTTGCAAGTTACTTCAAGTTGCTTTGCCTCTAGAAAGAAGGAAGTTAAATGGTCTTAGAGATGACTTTTGGGTGAATCGTCTTTAGGCATACTGATGAGGAGATGTAATAGGTTTCATCAAAACTAAATCTAATTATCTTGCTTTGCAGTTCTTACAGCATCACTTATATTCAGAGGTAGAACAGCAGGACTTCGCATATATGAAGAAAGTATGCTTTGAAAGGCTGAGTGCCTTCATAAAGGAAAATAATACTTGCTGTAGTTTCTGGATCACCTATTTATAAGATTCAGTAGCCAAGAGTCTGCAAAAAGCACTCTTACTAATTGCATGGTATGGATCTAAGGTCTCTCTTTAAATTCTTCTGGATTTTCTTGCAAAAATTCATCAGGGCTCTCCTTTATCATGCACACTGTAGAACATGTTTCTGTAACTGAAGGGGAGCCAAACAGGGGGGCAGGAGACTGGTTAAAACTGATATTTGGAGGGGAGAAAAAAAGCTTTCAGATTAAACTGGACTTTTTGGGGAAATAAACGTCTTGAGAACAAACGGTAGCTGCAGTTCTGTACTAATTAGTAGGTTGCCGTACAATGGATATGAATTTTAAGGTTCTTTCATGGTGACTTTGCCTAATTATGTCAATATTAAGCAGTAGTTATAAGCAAAGTAAGTGTATAATATTTACTCTTTTTAAAAAAGGGGATAAAATACGTACTGGGAGAGTATAGATTGCAAACTTCATGGTTATATGTTAGTGGAACCCTAGGGAATTTGAGAAGCACAATCATTCCCTAGAAAGGTAACGTGATTTTTATTGTGTTGAAAGTGTCCTTATGCCAAAAACGCCGATGGAGCTGATTGTTCAGACACTGTGGGAGCACTAAGCCTGCAGTGCTGAGGGAACTGTCAGTCTGCAGCTGGAAGCCGTGTGGGATGGGAGTAGCTTGGTAGGATCCTGTCAGAGGAGACATGTAACTGCTGTGTCCCGGGACAGGTCTGTACGTGTTTCCTTTGGACAAGGGGAGTGGGCTGCAATGCATGTAAATACAACTCTTGTTTCATACACTTCATTTGTTGGTGTTGGAGTACTAGTTGGCTTCTGGTGTCTTGGAAGACCCTTGGCAGGCAGGAAGAATGACATGTTGCTTATTTGCTCAAAAAAAGAAGATGAGTTGGTGAGCTTAAACTCCTTTCCTTCCTACCCCAGCGTCTTGGCCATATGTTTCCAAGTGCATGTGCTGTGTAGGGGTGTAGGCGCAGGACCTTGCCAAAGTCATGTCAGTTTAAGTGCTGGCCCAGCGGGGTGAAGTCCTTTGAACTGGTGCAAATATGAAAGCAGACTTCATATCACACTTCTGCATGCTGTTTGCTTGGACTATATTGTGTAGCCATGGCTGTAGCTGCAAAAAAAATGTTATACTGGACCAAATACTGAGTCTTCACCATGTTCATACGTTAGTCTCTGAAGAGCAGAGTTTTATGCTTGTTCTTAGGAATTATCCCCCGATGAAATAGCCACCTGTACTATGACTGGTACTACTACTTTTGGAGAAGACATTCTTTAGTTTCTTCATCTACTTCTCCCACTGCTTCTGAATGCCTTCGTTTGAGTGTTGCAGCAGGTTAGTTTTGAAATCTTAGTATTTCTGAAGTCCTCAATAAAACCTGTATGAAGTGTTACTCTACAGAGCTTATTAAAGATAAGAGCTCAAAGCATCTTGTGGATTGCTACTTCTCCTTTGTCAGGATAATGATGACTCTTCCTGTGCCCAGAATCATCCTTACTGGTAGGACTTGCCTTTGTTTCATATGAACATGAAGACTGTGCCAACTATCTCATCATTCGTTTCTCTTTGTAATCTTAGAAATGTGAGGAGGAAAAGGTCTTTCTGTATTTGGTGCTGTTTCCAAAACTGCGTTTGGGATTTTGCATTCCCCTAATCAGCTGAAGCATGCTGGAAAGGTGCAAACGGGGCCTTGGATTTCTGCAAGAGTTTTTTATTTTCATCTCATGAAATTTTGCTCAATTGTTTTCCAGAGTCTGACTTTTCTTCTATGCTTAGCTGTGCCATGCTCTTGACATAAGGTCAAAATACTTGAGACTTCTATTAATGAAATAATAGAAGGCTGTTGTTTTTCTTTATTTTTTTTTTAATTAAGCACCTTTACTTTTCATATTAGTCCTCTTATTCTCCATCTTTATTTTCTCTAAGCTATATCGGCATTTCTCCTTTTCCATCTTTGTATTTCTTCCTCTTCATTTTCACAGTGCATGTGTCACTGTACTTCCCAGTTCTTTCCTCAGAAGCCTTTGCTTCTGTAGCTGGGGCTTGAGCACTCCCTGTCCAATTGTGGTGAGGGACGGGATAGAATGAGCCTGATGATGTTCTCTGTTGTCACTCTAAAGGCTGACTTAAGTAGAAAAATGATAGCGCTGTCCCTTGTGTTAAAGCACCAGCAGAACTCATCTCAGGTTTGTATTGTATAACTTATCAAAACACAGTACATTTAATGTACTCAAAATGCTGTGGTTCCATACTTGGATGAAACTAGAGGATGTGTCTGTCTGCCTTTTCTCTGGTGTTTTTTAATTTATTTTTTTTTTAAACTGTAGCTTAAAGTGTTTAGTTCAGTGAGTTATTGTTATCTACAGTCATCCACTTTTTAAAGGACTGTTTTCTAGGACGTTGCTACTGATAGATTCTTTGCAGTTCATCTAAAGAAAAATAAGCTCACTTTGGAAGAACAAGAATGTGCTTTAATTCAAATGTTAGAGACTTGTTCTAGAATTCCCTCTGTTTGAGAGGAGCCACAGAGGCTGACATGAAAGAGTATTTGAGAAGTTCCTTAGGTGTATCCTTTTCTGTAGAGCAAGTTGGATTGTGAATTTCTCTCCTAAGCCTTTGCAAACATGTCCAGGAAAGATGTTTCCAGCATTTACAGACTGATTTGTTCTCAGTTTTATTCTCAATTACTGCTTTCATGTTTCTTCTTTTCATTCTTCTAGCTGTCATGATGAATACCAGCATCTAAAGTTACTTTAAGTACAGCACAGAATAAACATCTGGTTTGTACTAAAAATGGCATTTTTAGCCATGTCATACCTTTACATTCTGCATGGTTCCACTTTTAAAGCAGAAATCATCCAGAAAGCCTTGTATTTCAAATACTGGATCCTCTGTCTGATTTTGCTGTTGCCTTGTGCTCAGTAATTTCACACGCATGCACGGCATGCAGTGTGTGTGGTTGTTTTTGTGGTGAGAATTATTACAATATTAATGCTTTAATAAGTTTTGTAGCTTCTTACTATAGTGACCTCAGAAAAGTACTCAGCTTATTTTTCCCCCTTTAGAATGTAGATGATGTTTTGTTTGAACATTTTCTGACTTTGCAGGGAGTGAGAGCTGTTTGTCTCTTTGTTCTAGAGCAGTCTGCAATGCTCTGGCAGCATATTTGTATTTCAAAATGTGGCTGTGAACAGATGCTGACAGAGCTGTGTTGCCTGCCTGAGTAGCTGGACTGCCCCTGTGCTTTATAGGTTGAAACTAAAAACTCTCAGTGACTGCTTTTCTCCCTTAGATTAAAACTGGGGTTAGGGAAAGATTCTGAAACTGTTAAGGTATGGCTTCTTTTAGTTCCTTTGAAAATCTTCAAAAGGACTCTACTAATGACGCACCCTTAAAATTAGTGGCAGAAGGAAAAGAAGGAAATTCTTTCAATTGGAATGCTGTGAAAAATCATTATTTGTACCTGAAAAGGGGGAAAAATACATTTTCTGTAGAGAATGTGCTATTAGATAAGGAAATGTATTTGGAAAAATAGCAAGAAATGTAGGGTTTTTCTTAAAAGCAGCTAAAAATCCTGTCTGCTAACATACCTGAAAAATAGCGAAATAGGAATGTATAGTGTACTAAGTACCTCTAGTTAAATATAAGGGAAAGATGAGGCCTTCCCTCTGTCATGTATCAAGTTGGTTCTCCAGTACCTCAGCGAGCCTTTTCTATTTTTGCCTGCTATTTTATTTGCTAATTATCGTGTCTTCCCATGTTAAATTGCAACACATAGGTTTGCCGGAAGCAGTTCTGTAACTTCTAGAGGTTTAAGTGTCATGGATTTCCTCACATTTTCTGGCTCCTTTTTTTTTTTTTTTTTTTCCAGAATGATCCACCTTAATCATAATATTTCAGTCAAATGGACCAGCTTTGCTGCTGTAAACTTAGTAGCATTTGTCTCTGTTTTACATTACTTCATTTTGCCTATTGGGTTCTGTTTATATTGTGTTTGGGCTGGACCTGAGAACCTGGAAGAAGTACAAAGAGTAGATTAAAGGGGTGGAGGGAGATGTCTGTATTTTGTTCCAGGGTGAAGTTGTAATTGTAAGCACACTGTGAGTAAGAGTAACTACAGAATAAAGAAGTTTTCTTCTGGAAAGCTGTGTCACTAAGTGTGAAGACATAATCCCGCAGGTAGCATAAGAAGAGAACCTAACATGGGACTGGGATCGCCCACGGTCACTCTGAAGTGCACAGTAAGCAGCGGGATGCAAATGCAGCTCTCAGTGGGTATCCCCAGGGCCACAGCTACCCACAGACTTCTCATGGCGTGGCTGACTTAGGCAGTACTGATGCTTTCATTACACCTTTCCGGAGTTGTATTGGCCCAGGTGTTTAAGGGGATTTACGGTATGTTGGATTAGGGATCTGTATTATTCTTTTTCACTGGGTTATTTTTAAGGAGGATCAATTTCCTGAGCCGATTCACTGACCTGTCCCAGTTTAATGATACAATGAGACAGACTGCGGAGGTGGCTTCCACGTTCTTGCTGTTTAACGTGGTTTTGCTGACAAAGATTTCTGTTTAACCACAGCTGAAGTGGTGTCTGATGTAAGAAGAGAAATTAAGAGATTGCACCATTTTACTCGTGGACACATCAGTGTGATGGGGAGGGAGATAAGTAGAGGCAGGATGATTTGTAAACACAAGATTACGTGCAGCTTGGTGGAGTACACGTCCTTTTTGTGTTCTCTTGATGAAAGTGGGTTGCGGGACTGACCTAATATGAGATTGAAGAGAAAGTGCAAAATCTGAAGAAAGATTGGAATAAGTTTCTGGATGGGAAACCTGTAAACCAAAATGTTGAAGTTCATAGGTGGTGGTCTGAGTGCGAGCAGACCCATGTAATGAAAGCTCTGGAGAGAAGTGGTCCTCGCTGCTTCCCTCTCCCCCTCTGCTGCTTTGGTTTACGCAAGGATGTCATAATGCATTCCATCCTCACTCGTGTTTATAGTGTTAAAATTTTTATCAGATAGTTTTGTCATTGGAATGATGGCTTCCTTACTACGTAGTTTCTGTCAAATGGTTTCTGAGTGACAGTAGTCTAGTTATTCTCACTTATCTTTAATTGTTTTTATAACTTATACTAAAACATCTTAACCCATGTGGTATGTTTTAAACATATTTCTTCTGGAAGAATGCAGAGCGCGTTGGGTAACATTTGCTTATTTTAAAAGCTGAGGGGGACTGTTCAGAATGTAGTCAAAACTCCTCTGAGATTTCATTCAGTGTTTTTTGAATGCATTGCAAAATTGATGCTTGAAGTAAGGTGCATTTTTTTTTTTCAGACATCATCCAAATTCAATCTGTGAAAATTTTTTTGTCCTCTTTAATAACTCATTACATGAATTATGTTGCCTTCCCTGCTTATAAAGGTACACCGGAGCCTCAAAATAAAGCTTTTTATTCAGGATGTTGGTTGCTTTTCTTTACTAGCACTAATGATCGTGTGTGATTCAATATGTTGGTATTGTTTGAAGTGAAAACAAAAGTGTCAGCTTTATACATGTTGTGTCATGTGTCACCTTTGTACATGTTGGTTTTTCCTTATATACACAAACATTTTAGGCTTGGATTTAACTGGTGTTTCAAATTTGGTGATATATTTAGTTTTAATCTAGTTATTATTTAAGGTATTAATAAGGTATATAAGGAGGACATTGTCCTCCTCCCTGCACACCAATAGAGAACATATTCTGTTGCAGGGAACTACTTATTTGTAGTCACTGTATCTGATTTGTATTTTTCCCTGGGACACCGGAGGATTAGAGCAGATTATAGTGTTGGAATAATGTCCGACTCCTTGTGTTCCATTTAGTCATAAATAAACCCCTGAAAAATCTGAATGTTGCTATGGTGATGTTAGTAAAAGCCTGGGATATGGAGTAGTGAGCCGCTTAGAAGCATAATGTCACTTACGATAATGAGCGTGCTGTGGTTCTAACAGCGATGAGTTTACCTGATGCTCTGTAACTTCTGTAGCCTGTGACAGGTTCTGAAAGCAAATATGTAAATTCAATTCACCTGATTATACTGTTTGTTAATTTTCTTTTTAACAAATGGAAAATTATGTTTTGTCTGTTTACTTTCTAGCTTTAATATTTTGCAGTACTACAGAGAAACAAGCAAAGATTTCCACTCTTCGTATGCTTCACATGATGGTCTGACTGAATGAAAAACAAAACAGCTCATAGCAATTTTGTTACAAACTGTGTAAACACTGTTTGGTTGTTTTTGTGTTTTTGTTTCTTTTAGTCTTTATAACCTGGCTTCACTGGAACTTAGAGAGAATTTGCTGACATATTTACCCGAGTAAGTGACATTTCAAATGTTTGGTTTGTGTTAGTGTAAAATGCTCTTATTAAAAATGTGCTGGCATCTGAAACAGAATGACAACTAGAAACAAATACCAAGTTGAAGGCTGACAACCCTTATGGGATGCAGCATTATTTTAACTACACCTACTTTCATCCATTCTTTGTAGTTGTAACTGGTTAGTTGCTGGAGTCTGCAGTCTCTTTAGATTGTTTTGCTGGGTGTAACTCTTCTGTATAAAATACAGCAGTGCCAGACATTTCTTCCTGCATGCACAGAGCTAATGTATCAGCAGTGGGAGTGGTGGTTTGGATTACTCTTGTGCTGAAATTTCCTGTTTTCAGGCAGGATAGTGGGATCTCATAGTTTTTGGCTCTGAATTGGTGTATGTACCTTCATGAAATTTAAATCAACATTCATGTTAGGAACTTAACTGAACAGAAACTTCAAAAATCTGGAGATCAAATCCTTTACATAAATCCAGACTTACTGGTGGCTGAAGTCCACCCCCATTACCCCCAGTAGTTTTGGGGAGGGGGATGGGGACACAAAAACTGGGTGTTTCTATACTGTCTGCATTGTGACTGAGTAGTTGGTGGTTTTCTGTGCAATTAATCAGTTGTCTTACAGTCTGGGGGTCTGTTTTGGCTGCTTGGAAGAAGCTCTTTCTATCTGTAGTGAAGTAGTTTCCGTTCTTCACTGCCTGTCTGCTTCTTGCAAGAGTTCAGATGAATTCCATTCAGTTTGTGTAGATAATCTTGTGTATAATGTACTAGATATAAGCTATTACGGTCAGAATCTGTTCCCCAGTTACGTTTGGGTCCTTTTTTTTCTATCAGTCTACTCAGTACCTCTGTTGCAGTGCTTTATAGCTGTGAGCCACAAGGAACTTGAAATGTCAGTGATCAGAAGTTATGAACTGCTAGCTAGGTTTCTCCATTCAGTGTCAGACAGAAGCTATCATAGATGTTGACAATTTTATTGCTACTGGGAAATCTGAAGTGTCAGTAATGTAACTGACAAGTCTCCGGTTTTTGTGTTACTGCAGCTTTGGGAAAGGTAAGCAAAAGTTCTACAGTAGGCTGCCGTTGAAGTAGGAAGATGGTGCTTTGTATCTGTTTGTATTCAAAGAATTTTTTACCTCCTTTTGGGATTCTGCTTGTTTGCATCCTCGAATCTATCCCGAAATTCTCCAGAAATTGATAGGTCAGATTGAGAGGACAAATGATGAATTTAGTGAGTCTTGATTAGTGCTGTTTTAGGTACTGTCACATGTGACCGCTATGTGGAATTTTTATCCACTTGCGTAACTGTAAATGCCCCCTAAAATAAATCTAGCCAACTATACTGAACTATGTGGCATTGTCCACCCCAAGGACTGATGGTTAAAATCAAGGATAATAATTTGATTGCTTATACTAAGTTTTATGTTTCAAGAACATACAATTATACTGACAGACCAAATTATTTTTTTCAGTAAGATATTGCTGTAAGAAGTCTATGCCCAGTAAAATAACTGTCTGTCTCCAATATGTAGTAATTTGAAATACAAGTTTCAGTAAAATGAGCTCATTCAAATACATTTGGTTTCTGTTGGTTTAGTCTGATGTGGTTTTGTTTTGACTTATCTCACAGATCACTCGCCCAGCTGCAGCGTCTTGAAGAACTTGATTTAGGAAACAATGAACTTTATCACTTGGTAAGAGAATATGCTACTTAAAGTGCACAATGGTCTTGATTCATGCATAATTAATTTAAATAGGCTGTGTGATATCCAAAATTGAAGAAAGAAAAATACACGGAGGGGAGAGTCTTTTTATATGTACAGATACATTTTGGCAGTGAGTTAGAGCTTCCCGCATCTGCTTCATCTTGTTCAGTGCAGTATTATCTTGCCTCAAAAACTTCTGCAGCTCTTCTCCAGAAAATGAGAGTACTCCACAAACACTTTTATGGAGAAAATGAAAGGGCACAAACTTTGCACTAACAGTTGAAATGAACACATGAACATTTGTTGAGAACTGGAAGGGATGAGCACAGATACGTGCTCAACTGTATTGCCAGATTGGAATTGGGAATCTTTGAGATAATGCTGAGGCAAACTTTAGGGTTGCAGTGTCTTTAATTGTGGCAGATAGGTATACCAGAAGGTATGTCACCTTCATTAAGCTGGCTCAGTTAAATCTTGGATTTGCAGTAGATGAAGAGTATGCATGCAACTCGATAGTGCATGTCGACTAAAGTCTTATAGGATATTAAATAATTGGTTTGTAGGATGGAATTCCCAAATGGTGACAGTCACTCTTGCTGCATTTGACTGTGGTACCTCTAAGTTATGCTTGTAGTAAGAATTTCTTTACTCAAACAGTAATTATGGGATGGCCATTTATTTAAATGTCCTGTGTTACCTGACATTATTACCTTTTATGTTATAGCCAGAAACAATTGGTGCACTTTTCAATCTTAAAGACCTCTGGTTGGATGGAAATCAATTAGCTGAAATACCTCAGGTAAGAATGGACTCTAGTGATACTGTATTGAAGGTACTTTTAAAAGGAAATGTTTTCATTAATATCTAAAAGGAGACAATCTAAAACTGGCTTGTTTTCTCATTTCACTTTGCATGGGTTTGGCTTTGGATGTTTAAGGTTTTTCTCTTAGTAAGTTCCTCTTTAAGGGATTATACGTTATCAAGTATAATCATGTATGTTGTCAGACACTTTGTTTTAAACTTCTTGTTAGAGGAATTGCTTGCTAATAGACATGTTCAGTTTGTAGGATGACACATCCTCTTTATGATCTGGGTGCAATGATCAGAGAACCACTAACTGGCTGCTTTAAGCCTCACCTTTTATATCTATCTCAGTCACAGTTTTGACAGTTTTGAGGATGAATCACTGTTTTCTGCTGTCATCTTCCATGTAGATACATTATTTGGTAGAACCACCATGAATAGAAACTGCCATGAATAGAAACTTTAATCTGCGGAGGCAAGTCCTCCATCTAACATCAGTCATGGAAGAGGGGTCTTAGCATTTAAGGCTTACAGCACTCTATATTTCCTTTGCTAAGAGCAACTATAATGTGTGGAAGGATTTCTTTTACTTCATTTTCACTTAGAGCCAAGTTAAAACCTGCTTTCCCCTGTTCCTTGTTCAACTCATTGTCATTTGCTCTATTGATCTCAATGTCAACAGTGTAACTTGGAAATTGGTTACAGTTTAGTGGACTTTGTTGACTTGGTTGTTGGCTTGGCCTAATAATTTTTTAAGTATATGTATTTAAACACTGATATCATTCATAAAAGGTCAAGAGTGACTTCAGCAGCTGTTTTTGTTGAAGATGGCTGTAACTGTGTGTTTTGTTTGATGTCCAAAGGATGAATTGTAGGATAAAAGCTGTGCGTGTGTTTAATGAAAGATTCTCTTGAGAGGCAAACATTTTCTGAAAAAAAAAAAAAAAAGCAATCTTGTGAGTTAGGATCAGGGCTGTCTCTGTATGGCAATTTAGTATTTGTGAAAGTAAAGGACAACTCCCTGCTTCCTCCTATCATTCTGTTCTCCCAGAGATGATTTAAATAACTAAAGTGTGAACTATTGTAGAACTTGTATAGAGATGTACGTGTGCATGGGGAGTGGGAGGGTTGCTCTGATAGTTAATAGGGAGAAAGGTATTTCTCTGTCAGACTTTTAAGCTCATTGTCAGATTACCATTGTAAAAATTAAGTAATCATAATTGTAGATGATGGCAGTATAACTTGGCACTTCCAAGATGCTTGCTAGGGCAACACTCCCAATTCCTATTTCTTCATTTGTTGCAGCTGGGAGATGTGAAGATATGAAATCCCTAGATGTCATGGCATGTTGCTGTATTGGCCAGGAGAGACTAATCCTAATTTGCCTAAGGTTAATTGGGAGGGGCAGACCTTAATTATGTGGAGGTTGATAATCAGTTCTGAAAAAACAGCTTTGCGTTCTTTACTTTAGATTTTTACTCAGTTTTGGTTGGTGCTTGCCTGGGTATGCTTAGTGTACGCTGTCTGGCTACTAATGCCAGTTGTGATATTTAGATCAAGAAACTGCAACTTGGTTTTTCATACAAAATCTACTTACACACTTATTCAGCATTTAGAGGTCATACAAAGAGTTGCTTTTCTGTCTGGAATTTCATTGTGATAGCACATTTTTCAAATTGCTTTGTGACATGTTGGAGCGTGACTAAAATTTCACCTTGTGTTGCAGGAAGTAGGAAACCTGAAAAACCTGCTTTGTCTGGATGTTTCTGAAAATAAATTGGAATGCCTTCCTGAAGAAATTAATGGTCTGACTTCTTTAACAGACTTGCTTGTTTCTCAGAATTTACTTCAAGTCTTACCGGATGGCATTGGTAAATATAGGATGGATGTTATCATTGAGAACTGTTTAATCCTCTCTAAACTGGAAGTGATTTGTTTTCATGTCTTTTGAAGTATTCTCTTTTTGTGTAAGAGATGAGCTTGTCTTAGCTTTTTTTTTTTGCTTAGTATGAAATACATAACTATTAATTTAGCATTTTAATTGTCTACATAATGACTACCTCTTAATTCTTCTTTGGCCTGCACTTGGTATTTACTAGAACAAAATAAAAGTTAGTATATCCTCACTGTTCCTACTGTGTCTAAGTCACTGTCAAAACTCTTCAACAGTGTAAAATTCTAGCTTGTAACATGCTGTAGGTCACTTGATAAGATTGGTTGATGGTACCACTACCAAAAAAGCCATCCTCTTTAGTGGAGATGTGTAATTATCTTGAGCTGGACAATGTGGTTAATCCTGTACTGAAACTGGTGGGAGGCTGTTCCAGCTTTAGCCTTCACCCTTGAGGATCCACAAGGTTTAGCCTTCACCTTTGAGGATCCACACTACAACCTTTCTGGTGTGTGACACTTGAAAACCAATTTAAAAATTTCCTTTTTAAAGCAGATATTTTTGCCTATGAAGTAGCTGGTGACACATTATTTCTTTACTACTCATCAACCATTTTTCCAGAATGTTTCTTGCTGCAAGAGTGTGCCTTTTCCTTACCAGGACTTTTTTTCAATCCTGTAGCAGAGAAAGAATTTAAATAAGAAAGTGGAAAAGAATGGACAGACGTCCCCACTCTCTCCATATGCTATGTGAGCCAGAGAAAAGATAAATATTTCTTTAGAACTTAAATTTAGGAGTGTCAGGTGAATACTGACCTATGGTTGAATAGTGTGTGTTTGGTAGAGCTGTAGCAGCCCCTTCTTATGATGTGAGCTGGCCAGTATGGTGTTGTACATTATAAGTGATGCATCATCTTTTGGAAGGGTATTGACCATGCAGGTTGCAAGAGGGAAGTTTGTCTCTAATATCAGTTGGTAAACAAGAGGAGCTGCCTATTCGTAAGAATCCTGATGAATAGAGATCCATTGCTAGGGAAGGTGGTTGCAAAGGGCCAGGCCATTTCGTGCCAAGCCTAGTTTGCTTGAGCTTCTTGTAGCGTTTTCTCTGTGTGCTTTTGTCATAAATGCAAAAATGCTCCAGCACTCCTGGGCTGTCTGTTTCAGTGCAGCACCACTTCCCTGTGAGGAAGCCTCTCTTGATGTCTGAGGCCTCCCACGCTTGAATTTGTGGCCATTGCTATCTCACCAGCACTGCAGAGAAGTGTTTGGCTCTGTCATGTCTGTAGCTGTTCTTCATGTAGTTGTGGGCTACTCCCTGATACCTCTTTGGCTGCCCTTTTTTCTGGAGTAGACAATGCCAGTTCCACCAGCCTCAGCTCACATGTATCCCAGCTGCCTCAGCAGCTTTGTGCTGCTGAGCCCGCTTCTCCACGTTTCCCTTGAATTAGCAGGGGCTTGGGACATGAAACTGAGCATGCTTTTACAGGTGTGGCCCCACCAGTGCCCAGTAGATGAAACACAGCAACTTCTTTTATCTGCTGAATGAAATTTCCCAAATTTAGCCCATTTAATTTACCTCTGGTGACAGCTCACTGCTAGTCCATATTCAACCTTGTCCACTGTAATCCTCAGGTCCTTCCTAGCAGGGCTCCTGTATAGCCAGTCACTTCCCAGCCTATACAGGTGTGCAAGGTTATTCTTGTCCAGGTGCAGAGCTCTGTGCATGACCTTTATGAACTGCAGGTTTCTGTTTAAGTGGCTGCCTTTCCATGTATCTGCCATGTCTTCATGATTTAGCATTGTCAACAAGTTTGACGTAGCAGCCGGCTGGAACTATTCTGGACAATCTGGGGATGGGCTTGAAGGTGTCAGCAGCTAATGCTGTCTCCTGAATTCTCTGTCCTGGGCTCTGCCTAGGTCAGCTCTAGTTTGCATAGTTCATCAAAAACCATTTCAGTATAAAAGAGCTTTCTGGGGAAAAGATCTTCAAAAAAAAGTTTGTCTCTGTTCTAAAAAGTAAACTTGAGTTTCACGTCTGACTAACTGGGCTATATATTAGGACAAAGATACCTTTATAGTGTTTGGGTTTAGGCCATCACTTTTGTGTAAACCTTTCTTACTATGGCTGAATACACATAGGTGCTCAATGTTAATAAACGTTGAATAACTGTGGAAAAAAAACAAATCTTTTTTTCTCCTGATTATAGGCCTTCGAGCAGACACTTAGTTTTTAGTTCTTGACTTGAGATGGGGCAATATTCAGATTACAATTTTGATACAGTTTAATATACTGAAATACAATTATTATGTCATTGATTTTATATTCAGTTTAAATAAACTTGAAAAAAATATTGCAAAGGTAAAGTGGAGCAGTACCTGACTTCTTTTTTTTCTTACCTGAAAAAAAGTATTTAATTGTATTGGAGAATTTCTAAAAGTTTTTCAGCAGAATGATTCTCTGTAGTTAAAGCAAAGTTAACTAAGCCAAACAAATGTGTTGTTCCTCTGTCTAGGAAAATTGAGGAAGCTGTCAATTTTGAAGGTTGATCAAAACAAACTTATTCAGCTAACAGATTCAATTGGAGACTGTGAAAGCCTTACTGAACTAGTTCTAACAGAAAATCAGCTGCAGGTAGGTATGGTCTTGACTGCTCAAATGGCTAGCACTAAAAAGGCTTGTTGGGAAGTGTTGACTCACTTAGCTTGTAAGATTGCTCACCATCCCTACTTGCTAAGTAGCTTGCTTTCTTTGAATGCATCTTATTTCTAACCTGTTAAATGGATGCTGAAGATCAAGTTGTATGTAGTAAAAATTCTCCCTTCAAAAGATCTAAGCAGTTTTATATATTCACTCTTGAATCTTTCATGGTCACTAAGGGAATTGGAGCACCTGGAATGCAGGTATCATTTACTTCGTTGTGTTTTTAATGTAGAGGTTATGCTGCATTGTGTTTTTGCCAATTTTTGCTTTGCATTATCTGGATCAGACTTGCTGGAACTGAATAGAAGCTCCAGCTGCTGCAGAGCTACCGTCATACTGTTTCTTGCTCTGCTGATCTGTTGTTCCAGCCAGGTACTAAATATGATATGCGGTCAGTTAAAATAAAATTTCAGTCTCCCTTCCACTACGTGTTTTCTTCTCTTTCTTTAAAACTGTGTTCACATGATGTTGACGCTTGAAATTGGAAGTGGAAAAGTTTATAAAAATCTTTGAGCATTTCTTAAATTAGGTTGATGATTGGTAGGAGTCTTTTGGAAAGACACTTCCGCAGAGGTCAGTTCATAGCACCTAGCTGAGAGACTTGCCTCTCGGTTAGCTACCTGGGGAGCCTCCTCTTAGGTACTATGGACATTCTGCATACATGCTTCTCTTAACAGCTGTCATCCATCTATTATCTTAGTGCAGAGATAACTCATGAGTGAATTAGTGTTAGAAACTGAAATTCTTAGGTGTTTCTTCTGCAAGATAAAACCTCGAAACTCCTTCAGAAGGCATGGTAATAACCAGGAATAACTGCACATTAATTTTGAAAATGGATCAGTCTCTTAATTCTTTTCTAAATTGAGATAAGTTTTGTTCTGTCTTTCTGAATTTACAGAATTAATTTGCATATTTCTTTGTTTTTGTTGGCACAGATATTACCGAAGAGCATTGGAAAACTAAAGAAGCTGAACAATTTGAATGCTGATAGAAACAAATTAACATCTTTGCCCAAAGAGGTAAATCTTGTGCAATTAACTTTAATAGATGTGATTATATAAAGAGAAAATTCTAATTTCATATTCCTCAAAGAAGTAACAGATGGCTTTGATCCACTGGATATTCTTCCCAAAAAGGTCACAACCAGGAACGTGCCCATTAGATCTTAACAGATTAAATCTGAACAACATCTGTGTCAGTTTGGTGGCTTGGAAGTGAAAAATGTGCTTGCAGTATTACAAGACGCAGATCTAATCAACTTGTAGCTAGTAATTCTCAATGTGGATGTCAGGTCAAGCAGGGATCTCTGGGTCCATCTGGTCCAACCCCTGCTCAAGAGGGGACACTCCAAGTAGGGTGACCAGGACCACATCCAGTTGGCTTCTGAAGATCTCCGAGCATGAGATTCTGCAGCCTCTGGGTAGCCTGTTCTAGTTTTTGATCACTCTCACAGTAAAGATGCATTTCCTGAAAGTGCTCTCTGAAGTGCTTGTTGTCTATTATAACAATATGTGGAGTGAATGAGGCTAGAATTTCTGATGTGAAGCTAAATATAATGGTGGCCTTACAAGTTTAAGTTCTGGAAAGAGATCAGATTGATATTTATGTTGTATCCTCTTTTCTCTTTTACTTGTAATTGGTTGGAGTGTGCGATTGAGAATTAATTCTGTTTGCACTACTGTTTCTCTTACTTTTGTCCAAGAGGTTCTCCAGTGGCCTTGGTCTGAGCTTCAGTGGGTTGGTTGCACAGAACAGCCTCCCTTGTCCCTTTCTGGTTTGGTTTGTAAGTGTGTGTATTGTGAGGGAAGAAAGATAGTACTGCAGCTCCTCTGGCAGGACAATGAGTCCTCCATAGAGATGCTACTTTTTCTAAAGAGAAAATTACCAAGGGTGTACCCAGATGAATTGCATAAAAGCTAGCAAGAGACAGGATCTTGGGAAAACTGTGTTTCTGGGTTAGGATATAATGACAGTGTGATCTTTTGCTCATTCAGCAGAAAGCTTTCCATGTCTTTACAAAGATCTTAATGCATTTCGTGAATTTCCTAAGCAGTCTGTGCGTGATGCTTGTGCAATTATATGTCTAGTTTAGCTTTAAACTAGACTGTATTGTTATAGCATGAAAGGTTTTACTGATGCACATTCCAGATTGACCATTAATAGCTAATGTAGTGCATAAAAACTTTTCTTGGTTAATTATATCAGAGAATCATAGAATGGTTTGGGTTGGAAGGGACCTTTAAGATCATCCAATTCCAACCCCCCTGCTGCAGGCAGGAACACCTTCCTGTAGACCAGGTTGCTGAAAGGCCCATCCAACCTGGCCTTAAGTGCTTCCAGGGAGAGGGCATTACAACCTCACACGGCAACCTGTTCCAGTGTCTCACCACCCTCACAGGAAAGAATTTCTTCCTAATACCTAGTCTAAATCTACCCTGTTCCATTTTAAAACCATTTCCCCTCATCCTGTTGCTATACTTATAAAAGTCACTCCCCAGCTTTCTTGTAGGCCTCTTTCAGGTACTGGAAAGAGGGGACTATACCATATCAATGGTATTGGAAAGAGAGGAGCCTTCCATATCATGTGTGTGTATTTAAGGCAAGTTGAGAAAATTTGGAGTGCTTGGACTGTTGAATCATCACAGGGAAATCAATGTGTCCTCTTTTTGTCAGTACAGAAATAAAGATGGGAGAGGTTGTTTCACAGTGAACTTGCCAGAGAAGTAGAGGAAACAGCTCCTTAGCATCCACTTCTTTGAAATAAATATATTTATTTCCTGTAAAGGTCTCCACACCTAAATATCTTTCCCATTAGAGCAAACACTTTTACATTCTGTTTCATGTGATTTCATACTTTCTCCTCAAAGTCTTCAGATTGCCTTCTAAAAAAATTTCATAGCTGTAAAGAATAAAATAAAATAAAATTGTGTAAACAGTGCACACGGGTGTAACAAGTGCTGTTTGCTGTTACACAAAGCATCCACAGAAGCACAGAAGTAGCTGTGGGGGTACTGATAACAGCAAAGATGCCAGTGATCAGTTTCCCTGTGGTTGGCAGGGAAATGATTTGGTGTTGTGGTGGAATGTTCTTTTTACATTTCTCATCATTACTGACTTGGGAAAAAAAGAAAACAACAAAATGTATTGATTGAACACCTAAACTCAAAAATACATCACCAGTCTCTGCATGATAGTGAAGAATCATAATGTCTTTTCCATTTATTTTCATCTCAAACCGACAAATTAATATTTAAAGCCAGTGACAGGCTTCTGACAGCAGTCATTTTCAACACCACTGCTGACTGTGAGTTGCTTAAGATGTTTCCTGAGATTGTATGGTGAAGATTGAGGTCTCAGACCTTTACATGTCAATCAGTAGTAGAGGCTGAATACTGGTTGCCCCTTCACAGTAGCAGAGTTGAGTGTAAAAGTAGAGTGTACACTGCAGATACTCTTGCTTGGTATCTTCCCCTGTTTTCCCTTGTGCTTTTTCTCTTCCTCTCTATGCTTTACTGAACTGCTAGGCCAGCTGTGCAGTCATGATCTTACATATATATAAGAAGTGGGTGTGGGACATGAATTTATGAATTTCTGCTGTAGAGGTACAGAGATACAGAGTCTTGTAAAATGCATATAGAAAATGTGGGACTTTATGCTTTGGAGAAGAACACATGCAACAGATACTTTTACCCACTGGTATCTTTATCGTTCACTCCAAAGTAGTGAAGAGAACATTTTTCATACATATACACACACGCACACACATATATATATGATGGCAGGAATTGTATGCCTGCTATGATATTCTTGTATAATCTAGTGAGATAACTTATGAATTCTAGCTTTTTTGTTCATTTACTTGGGTTTTTTTTGTTGTTGTTGTTGTTAGCAGTTTAACTGGATTGGATTTGGTTCAGCTATGCACACTTGTAAAACCAGTCTCTGCCTTTTGGTGTAAGATTTCTTGACTTTGGATTATTGAGGAATTTGCTTGCAATACCCTTTCAAAGCTTCCTGGTCAAGGATTCTTCTGTATCTGGTGTGGATATATAAGGTAAAATGTGAAACAGCTGAATGTCTGACAAAGGCTTGAGTCACTGTCAGATTTCATCTTCAGTATCTCGTCTTGCAGCTTGATCTCTCTCAGTGAGCTGAGTGCTGAAACAGACTTCAGCAAGAACTGAGTTTGTCTAAACCTGTTTGTAGTTACAAATGTTTTTCCCCTTAAACCTGAAAGACCTGCCTGGTGACTCTTTCATATTGAAATCCCACCCTGGCACTGAAACACTGGTGAAACTGGAGTGTTGATTTTGGCACTTACATAAATAACCTCCTTGGAATGTTTTCCAGTTCATGTGCTTTCGTTAATGAGTCTCTACAACTTGCAGAGATCTGGTAACGTGTCTGGTAACGGGGCTGCTTTTTTGTTTCTGGACTTGACTTCCTATGTCTTTTCCCTCATTTTTGTAGAAGTATATGTTTGTATCTCACAAAGGGGAAAAAAACACTGAGGAAAAATGCGGGAAAACTTGGCTTGAGTCATATGACAGAGAAGCTTTGTTGCTGCATTCCTCTCATGCTATTCACTGGTGGTGCAGGGGATGTTGACGTGAGTTTGCAGAAAATTTTCCAAACCAATGTAAAGTTAGAAATAGTTGATAGTGTTATTTGTAGTGAATTATGCAATTTCTTCCATCTCTAAACTTGCTGTGCTTGCAATTAAAGAATTAATCCGTCTAGTGTGTGGCCAAGGAAATTTCTGATTTTACTTGCTCTGAATCCAAACAAGATTTTGGTTTATGACACCCTGAAAAAGATTTTACAACAGAATAGTAGCTGTGTTTAAATTAGAGTTGTATAAGCTTATTGAGAGTTCTTGATACAGACAGCTATACTAAAAGCTAAACAAAAAAGATGGCCAACAAAAGAGATGAACCTCAACTGGTCACGTACTAAAGAGTAATCACAGTATTTATCACAGTGTTGTATTTTCTTGCATTTCTTATGCCTGTGTGAAAGATGATAGCTGTTAAAGAACAGTGAAATTGATTCATAGATCTTGAGCATTTAGCAGATGCTGAGATCAAAAGGTGTTATTCAACTAATGTAACTGTAAGGTCTTCTAAGTTTCCCATCTCTAATTTGTGATTTGGTTTTAGAATGCTAATCAAATGAGGGTATGTCATAGTAGTCATTGAGATTTGGTCAGTGATGATGAATTGCTCAGCTGGGCTTAAGAGAGGGAGAAAAAGTAAGTTTTTGGGAGGGATCTAAAATGTAAGAGAGAAATGAATCTAAATTCTTCATGGGTTTATCTACAGAAGGCTATAACTTGACTGCAGAGGTGTCATCAATTAAAAAAAAAATGACAGTCACGGGGTTATTGTAACAGAAAAGTGCCACAAAAGTCAGGTGATCAAAAAATATTAAACTGATGAAAGTGTCAAAACAGCAGCCATTATGCAGTAGAGGAGTTGTCAGCAGCACCAGCAGAGAAGCGATGCACTAAGGGGTGACAGTTCTGGAGGACTGCTGAATTGGTACTGAGTATGTAGATGTCAAGAAAGTGGAAGACTGAAGTGGTGAACACTGGCTGTGATGAGAATGTAGAGGGGAGTTTTAGCAGGACAAGATGACATGTTCTTTGTGTATGTCCAAGGCTTAGTGTTTCACCAGAAAAAGGAAGCTGAACATCAGAGTGAGTCAGAAGAACAACACCTCCATAAGGGCAGTTTTGTGTGAAACCTGAAGAAATCTTAGTGGCACTCAGACTGTAGAAAGCCCTCCAGATGCAAATAAGCATAAGTTTTGTTCAGGTTTTACGGTTCTGTAAAATCAGTGACCTCAGTTAGCCCTTCATATAAAGAATCATTTTCTATCTTAGATTCAGTCTGGCTGAAGTTTTTGTTGTTCTTTGTTTTTAATCTGAACTGATGACTGTTCTCTGGAGATGGTGGGATAGGAGAAGTGAATAACTCTTACTGAAGTGGCTAGAGCGAAGTAATGCTCTGATCGGTTGTGTATGACATATGCATGCACAACTCATTAGAGACATTTTCCTGATATCCTGTTCACTGCAGAAGAATGTGAGGGCTTGGTTAAGCCTCCAGTTTTAGAACAGTTATTTGTGTGCCTAGAATAAAGCACATTTTTGTCCATTAAGTGAAGTCTTGTGCTCAAAATGAACGATGTGCTTAACTGTTAAATGGGCTTGTGGTCCGAACTGTGTACTTGGTGCCTCCGTCATGGTTTGGCAAGGTCTTTGTAAGCATGTGATGGAAACCAGGGAAAGCATGAGCAAAGCGTGCCTGGTTCTTTGTCCATTAATGACTTTTGGCCAAACCAGCAAAGTTCCCTGTACTGTATTACTTCATTGTGGTCAAAGTGATGCTTTCCTTTCAGCATGCCATTTGGTGTGTGCCCTGTGCCTCAGTGATAACACTTTGTGTTTAGGTTTCTTCAAATGTTGGTCTTGATGTCCTTCTGTACTGCTGGATGAGTGCAGTCTTTTATGAAATGATGAAGATGTTTTTTAACTGTCAGCTTGTCTTTTTTTCTCTGTGATATCTCACCTGATGCTAACTGCTTGTTAGATGCTGCCTGTGTTTTTGAAAGTTTCATAAAAAGTTTTCTGTATCTGTCTATTATCTCCCCTCAGCTGCCCTCTTCAAAAAAAAGTCTTCACTACCTCTGAATGAAACAGACTTTGAACAACTATCTCTTAACTGATAGCACAAAGTTAAAGTAGCTGAAGACAGCTGCAGCTTCCAAGTTCTAACCCTCTTTAGAGTTGAAGAATGTTTGTTCTGTCTCCATTTGTTGGCATGCTCTTGTCCAGTATGGATAAAGAAAAATAAATTGAACATCTTTTGTATTTTCTTAATTGTTAGCCGCTTGGAAAATTATGGGTCAGGTAAATTGATAACCCTGTAAGTATTATTCAGTCCACAGTTCTACTGTTACCTTTCATTAAACTGCTTTAAATGCATGATGTCTCAGGCTGGCTGGTTCCACCGCTGCATTTTTCCATTGTCACAAGTAGAGAAGTGCCAGTCTCATCAGGGCTGCATGGCTTCCTTTGCTCGTTTGCCTAAATTGTTTGGATCTTCATGCTCTAAGACTGAATAATGCAAACTTCATTCTTAGTTAAGCAAACCCCATCTACAGTTAGGGCATCACTTGCCAGCTCATCAACATTCACTTAACTGTATCCCTTGCTTTTCACGGCTCCTTGTGTGAGATAAACTAATTAGACAGCATATATACTGTTTTTTTTCTGTATGGCACTCCATATTCTGTGAATGCATCAAGGCACATTATTTGAGAATTTACACTTGCTTTCAAGTGGTAAACAGAAGTATTGTACTAAAAAAGGTTTGTGTGTGAGTTGAGCATTGGTTTCTAAGGGCTTTGATTCACAAGCTAAAAGAGCTAACAAGATTGCTGCTCCTAGTGTACATATGGACCCTGAAAGGCTGATGCTCTTGTGAAATAGCTGCATCGTAGGTGGCAATGATTTAAGGGAAACCAACCCAGATTTTGTTTTGTCAACAGAATATTGTACTGTAACTTTGCACTGTAAGCAGCTTGTGAATCAGAAGCCATGAGCAGCTCATGGCTGCTTTCTTCCATTAAAACATACTTGAAATATAAAGGAAGTTGAGTGGGGGTATGAATGCTCATTTTGTTTGTCTTCTAACTCATGGTGGGATCCTTTCTAAAATGCATTTTTGCTTGGTAAATAGCATAGGTTAAATTGAAATGATTTTTATTTTGGCTACTGGAAAGGCTTTTGTGGTATGTCTGTAATGTAAAACTTTGCTTTGGACTGAGTTGTGGATTTTGCAGAGACAGAACTGGCAGTTAACAAGAATACATACACAATTCTAGCCCAGATTTGGGGACTTGACCAAGGTTAAATGAGATGTTGCCTGTTGTAAGAAAAGAACCTTCTGACACGTATGTAACTGTAGAAGGCCCTAATTTTTCAGCTGAGGTCTTCTAGTAGGTAGGTTTGCTGTCTGTAGTTCAGATCTAATTCTGCTTAACTAGAAAGCTTCACAAGGCTTTGAATATTTTACTGGTAATATTTGGAGTAAGGGAAGAAATGTGCTTTTTTTGTTCTTTTTTTTTTTTTTCCTGCTCATGAATTTTGTAACTGGGAAACAAACAGTAGTGCTTTTTGAAGCTATGTAAGATAAGCAAATAAAGGTAGGTTTCCTTTGTGACTAGAAACAAAGAGTTACTTAAAACAGCTTTCAAGTTGCTAAAATTAATTATCTTGATGTTTATAGAAGTAGCATTTGCCATCCGAAACAAAAAGGTGGAATGTTTTCTTTTAATTTAATACAAAAGCTTTATTTTTCTGAGAAATACCTTTTGATGCAAATTATAGATGCTTTAGGGGTAGAACTGAACTCTCATCCTTTACACCCCAAAATTAACTTGGGAATGCAGATGCCTACATTTGGATAAATTAGTAGAGACGTAGGAAAGTAGATTGAATTGGCCAGTTCAGATGGGAATTATTCTGAAATTAGATGCTTCTAACAAAACAGGGCACCAAAGATGTTACTCATAAAGCCTTCTACTTTTTGTGAACTCTTCATCACTCTTTGTTGACTCAGCAAATGTCAGGAGTTGATTGGTTTATTTAGTTTATTGAGTATTGCTTAGAGCCTCATTGCACTTGCTTCTATAAAGTTAGCATGAGGAAAGAAAGAGAATTAGCATATAAACACTGAGCTCAAAAATGTTGAATGTTAAAGCTTGTATTTTTTCTGAGGGTAGTCAGCGAAGTGGCATCTGTATGGTTACTCAGTTCTTCCTGGCTTGGAAGGCTATGAAGGGGTAGGTAGAGCTTGACATGTTTGTAAAGGTACACATAATTCACAAATAAAGCTGTTTGAGAAACTACTACAGCATACTGTCTTCAGGTCAGGCTTCTTTTAAGTTAACACTTGTTTGCAGTCTGTTCCTCTGGGTGAAGTGTCCGGCAGGCATTGTAACTTGAATGTACAATGACATCTTACGTGACCCATACTGCATGCCATTGTTTATATTACATTACTGCAACAAAATTAGTCTTTTTTTTTTCTCCTTTCTAATATAGATTGGGGGATGCTGCAGTCTTAATGTGTTTTCTGTACGTGACAACAGATTATCTCGAATTCCCTCTGAAATTTCACAAGCCACTGAACTCCATGTCCTGGATGTTGCTGGAAACAGGTAAGATATTTGTTTTGTCATGTTCTTTTGCTGATTTTACATCATTTTTTCTGATGACAGACAACATTTGGTCTAATTATGAAGTTGCAAAAAGCCAATTATGACGGTTGTGTTTGCATTACTGTTGAAAATGTCAAAGTAATCTTCCCCTCTGGCCCAAAGGAGCATAAATTGTGTGTTTTCATGTGTAGATATTCTGGATTGCTTTCCCTCAAGGAAAAAATAGGATTTAAAAATCTTCTGGATCTGTGTATTTCTGAATTAAAACTGATAATCTAGGCAATTCTGTAGAGCTTCAGCTGAAACTACCTGCCTTAATGTGAAGTAACACTAATATTGAGTATCTTAGGGATAACAGCACAAGTGGCAAATAATGCAACTTTGACTGTGCTGCTTCTCATGTGTCTTAGCTGATATTCTTCCGAAATCAAAGTGCAAAAGGGATTAGAATGAAGCATAAACCAGTAAATGAATGCACTTGCTTAGCAGGAAGTTAAATGAAAGAAAAATAAATGAAAGACGAGTGGCACCTCATCTGTGCACTAATTGCTTCATAAGCACATCTGTTGTGGCTATTGTATATGTGAGGTTCCAGAGCAGAAGCAGCCATCTGCCTTCCCAGGGCAGTTTACTGTAGTAGAAAAAGCTCAGCGTTATTTTAGCTTATTCACAGCTACAGAGAATTAAGCTGCAGGTTCTTTTTAAAAGAAGGGGATAGTTTGAGGTGATGAATACTATAATGCCTTGTATTAGAGGCATTAACCTCACTCCTTTTTATTCCAGCTCAGAACTGTGTACTGAATAGATGTTCATTAAGTTGACTCATAAGTCTCCCAGAGATTACCTTGACTTTTTCCGTTTTTCTTTTTTGAACTAGGCTGACGTATCTTCCCCTCTCACTGACCACCTTAAAGCTGAAGGCTTTGTGGTTGTCTGATAACCAGTCCCAGCCTTTGCTGACGTTTCAGACTGACACAGACCCTGAAACAGGAGAAAAGATTTTAACGTGTGTATTACTTCCTCAAATGCCTTCTGAGCCTGGTTGCCAAGGTAAATGCTTAGAGTGAATTTTTGATTGCCTGTAGAAATACTTCTTTGTTTACTGTGCTTTCTGTTATGTAAAGGTTTGTAAATCAGGCTTTTTGAAATCTTTGCATTAGCTCTACTGAGCACAGTTATGGTTGAATTTTTACTTTTAATTATTTTTTGGTAATCGTACTAGGTTTCAGAAGACTTGCAAGCATGACCGGGAGTGTTACTGAAAATAAAATGCCAGCGGTTACAGTATATAAAATACAGACCTGGAGGAGGATGGCTTAATTAATTCTGAGGTTTGCCAGTGGACCAAGTAATGGTGTCCATATTTGCATACATTGTTTATGCATTTTAAATTACACACATACATGTGGTGAAAACTGTTGGTCTTCCTACTACAGTCTCTTTACCAGAAAAATAATTGAATCGCTAGTAATAAGCAGTAGATGTTTTACTTCTTAGCAACCTAATTTTCTTTCAGGCAGATCTGCTTTACAGTAATTTGTATTCTTCAACAAGCGTAGAAGTATAGTTTTAAGTTGCTTTTACCTTTTTTGCTTGCCTCTTGGTCAAGTGGAACTGTAAACTCTTCTTCACTGTTTGCTGTTCCGGTTGCTTCTGGATGTTATTTGTCTTCTGAAATTTTTATAGCAGTATGTGAACATTGAAGGGGATTTGCCTGTGCCAAATATTTAAACTCTTTCTGTAGTCATTGGAGGGTAATTTATCCTGTCTCAGAATCAACTTTTAGAATAAACCACATGGATTGTTCTCTGCTGGGTACAAAGGGAGCCTGATGAGAAGAGCTCAGCTGTAGGTACCTGTGTTATAGGTGACGGTAATTCAGTCTTTCAGTACTGTGGAGCTGGAGCAAATAGAAACTATTATAACAGCAGAAGTGTGGAATTGGCTGTTGTGTGTGAATTTCTGGGTTTTAATAGAGTACAAATTACATTAAGAATTAAAAGAAGTAAATGAATTAACCTCTGTAGATTTAGAGAAAATTAGTTACCTCAAGAAAAGTAGTGGAGACGGAATGACTCTCTAAAGACTTGACTAGTAGAAAATAAATCTCCCCTTCTCCAAAAATTTCCTCTTACGGCTTCAGGGATAGAAGACTTGGAATTAAGAATGTTGGACGTGTGTGTCTAGCAACAGTAAAAGGACAGGACTGGTAAAAGTAATGATACTGTGACGTGGAAAGCTGTTTATGCAGCTGGCTGGCAGAAGTGGCAGGCCTGATCTGAAAGACAAACATGTATAGTGGCAAGTACATTAAATTATATAATCAGACTGTAAAACCATCACAATCCTGAAACAGTCTAGAAACAATATAGAAATTTCTTGTTTATATGGAAACAACTACTGTACTCGATAGCAGAATATTAATGCTAGTTCTGTTTTCTATCCAGTGTTTTGGATAAATAGATAAATAGACAGTTGTATATCTAGACTGGAGGTTGGTTGGATATTGCAGTTATTAACACTTGTAATATGCTGATGTTTTAGACTCTCTGTGAATCTTCAGTTATATTTTGCTGTTCTAGCAGATAACCTGCCACGATGTGGTGCATTGGAGAGTTTGGTAAACGAAATGTCAGATGAAACATGGAATGAGCGGGCAGTGAACAGAGTCAGTGCAATTCGCTTCTTAGAAGATGAAAAAGATGAAGAGGATAATGAAATGGTATGTTTTCCGAGGCTTTGGACACCTGCAGGCACTGTGACTTTAATGCAAAAGTGTGAAAAGGATCTGAGCTGTCCTAATGTAAATATTTCAGCTGTGACTGCATGCATTTTGGTCATGTTAATATTAGAAACTGTTCATATTGACTGCTGAAACTTTTCATATTGACATGAAATGCTTTCCCCCCCCCCCTTTTTTTTTCTTTTTTTTTTGCTTTGAATATAACTTTAAGTTCTGATGCAGGGCAGTCTTTGTTTTGCTTTCTTTTCCTGTGTTTCCTCAGGATGCTTTCTCTCCAGCTTTCCAGAAACAAGATAGGATCTTCCTCTGCATCTGTGAAGCTTTACTGCCTGAAAGTATATAGAATCTAATTTAGGATTCCAGCACTCTGGCATGTGTCTCCGCTAAGTTTGCTACCCAGCTACATTGTTTCTCTCTCATTTCTATTTCTGATCTCTCTCTGCATTTCTTCTTTTATTCTTTTTCACCGTTTGCATTGAAATAACCTTACTGTCCATGAGCAGCAAGGTTTATGCTCATTAGTTTCCCACTTAAACAAAGGACGTGGGAACATCTGTCACTGTACTTAAAGACCTCTCCATTAAGTTGGGCTCTGCATGTCCTGTAGATCAAAATGCAACTTAATCTTTAACTTTACTAACTTTTATTAACAATTATATATCTCTGTAAAGATTAAGAATGCTTCAATCAAATGTTTTGGCATGCTTCTTTAATGCTCTAAAAACTTGTTAGTTGTTCTCATTAGAGCTCAGCCTGACATACTTCAGGGTACTATCTGGATTGTAGCATGCTATCTGCAAGCATGGTCTTTCTTCAGAAGGTGGCTATAAAGATTCTTACCTGGTAGGGAAATGAACATTTAAGTTTCCAAATAATAAGGTGCTTGCTTAGCCCAAAGCACTGGAAACCAAGTGTCTTTGACAAGCATTGTTTGTAGATTGACTGATAAGAAAGTTCAGAATGATGCTTGTTAACAACTGTGTTAACCTAGGAATGCCCCTACCAGGGCTCAGTTGTTAATGATAACTGCTTGCAGTCGTGATATTGCAGCCTGACTTGAGGCAAGAACCTTTCTAGGGGACAAAGAAGTTTATGATCCTTTTTGGGGAGGGTAGTGATTTCTAAAGAAGTCTTGACCTGTCCACTTATTTATAGTTGGGTCATCTCTAATTTACATGTCAGAGACATACATGTGCTTTACATGTGTGATCTTGTGGGATTTTTTCAAAACCAGCTGGATTCTGATTTTTTTTTTTTTTTTTTGAAATATGATCTTAAATCACCTGGATGTTTTTGAAAAAAATAAAAAAATCCCAACTATATTTATGAATGAATCTTTACTTCAGAAGTTGTAATTGCACTTCATTTGAGTGGCTTTCAGATGTATAGGTCAAGAGGGAAAAACTTTTAAGGAGTTCTTAAAATCTCTTTCGTTTGTCTTCACAAACAAGCAGCTACAGAAATAACTTTCAAAATTAAGCATAGTAGTTTGAAAAGGAAAAGGGGGAAAAATGAAGAAGAAAAAAAATCAATGGCTAGTATTTTGTATGTAAATGCTAAAGCCTTGAAAGCGTATGTTGTTTTTCAGAGACGAAGGCAAAACCACTTATTGCACTGTTTATTTTTAGAGAACACTTCTAAGGCGAGCCACTCCACACCCTGGAGAATTAAAGAACATGAAAAAGACAGTGGAGAATTTACGGAATGATATGAATGCTGCTAAAGGACTGGATTCAAACAAAAACGAGGTCAATAATGCCATTGACAGAGTGACCACTTCTGTGTAGAATTTCATCTCCAGGTTTTACCTCCTGTGTCTTCCCCTGCTGTTGAAATGTTCCTGTCATCTTCTGGGACCTCACTGAGCCCCCTTTTTGTTTTTAACCAGAACCTGATCCATCGTCTCCATATATGTGAAAAGTACTACCCACTGGAAGAAAGTGCCTTATTTCATCCAGGCAGAGAACCAATAATTTCCAAATCAATATTGTAATTTTAATAGTACTATGTTTTTTTTAGTATAATACACTACTGTATGCAGAATATGATATTTTTGTCATAAACGCAGGGGAAATAATGCTTTTCTTTTCCAGAGTGCTGGGATATCTTTGTCCCAGTGGCTGGACGTGCTGGTGAGAAATTTAGTTTTGTGGAAAATTGATACACTCTTTTTTTTTATTTTTTGGCAGCTCAGATGGTGTAAATTTTAAATTTTTGTATAGAACTTTCATAACAAAATGATGTATTTCATTTTTAAGAGAAAATTTATCTTGAGCGGTACATATTTTAGTATTTGTGGAAGAGAACAAGTTTCAAGGACAACTGTATTCATTTGTTTGTACCACCCATTGTGCCTTATTGTGTCTCGTATGTCATTCTAGACTTAAAATAACAGTTATTGAGGAAAGTGAGTAGATTTAAACTTGGTCTCCTGTTTTAGCTGTGCTTTTCTTTTCCAACAGTAATTTGTTGAGATTTTTACAAAACAGAATTTATGTTTATACCATGGGATTTCAGTTCACGAAGCACAAATGTTAGTTTTGTTATATATGGAATTAAGATTAAAATGACCCAACTGCTATTGTTTATTACATAATGCACTCACACTTTAACTTAGTTGTAACAGAACATCTTGTTTTGGATGCGGTGTTGCATTACAGTCACTAGAAATTCATGCTTTTTTTTTTTTTTCCAAATGTGCCATCTGTAAAAATAACTTCAAAAACAGCACGGTAGACTTTCAGAAGCACAGTATAATTCTAGTTTTGTGTATTACACAAGAAAGCATGATTCTTTTAAGTGCTTTGGTGGTTTTATACAAGTATATAAAACCATAATAATAATAAATCTTTAAAAGCTTCAATAGATTTACTGTATCATTAAAATAGCAATTAAAGTATGTATGGATTGATACTGGCATTTACTATCATTGTTACCTTGTTGCACTTCCAGTGGTCCAGTGGTGATATCAAGGTCTTATTAAATCTGTGGGTTCTGGTTTGTTTATAAAGGTAAGTATTAACTGAGCTGAATTCAGTAAATAACAATTTCAGCAAAAGGCTGAAAAACATTGATTTTTGGTGTCTGTGGGTTCTGTGTGTGCCATGAACTAACAAAGATGTCTGGCTTGTTCAGCACAGAGACTTGAGCAATCTGAGTTCAGGGCAGAGATCTTATATTTTTAGTATACTTTAGAACTAATACAATGAAATTAAATTTCAACAAAATGAAAGACATGACACTTCTGCATATATGGCTAACCATGTCCATTCTTCCACTTGACATTTATTCTAATATGTATTGGTTGTATGAGGGTTTTGGGGAGAAGAGGAAAGAGGAAAATGGGTGAGCCATGATAGCTTCTGTGTTAAAATTAATAAAAATCTGCAATATTTGATAATTTTTGTAATTTCTTAAATTATTATTTGAGTCTTTTATAGGCAGCATTCCTTTCTATTTTTAAATCAAACAAGTAGGTATTGCAAGTTGTCTCCAAATATTCAAATATAAACTGGCAAAATATATTTGAATTTTGATTTCTACTCATCCCAGTGACTTCTCTTTTAAACTCTGAGGCATAATCTCTTTGGAGGAGCTGCTGTGGTTTGATAGGTGTTAGGTTAGGTTCATGGGTGGTGCAGCTGCATTCTTCCCAAGGCAGAGTTCTGGCAATTGTTCTTGATAAGCTGGTAATAAAATAAAATGAGAAAGAAAATGAAGTTTTGGTATCGTTGACACGAACTTTGTGTAGAATTTGCCTTTTAACGTATTTACTAGGATTGACAGAACCAAAAGTTGAAAAAAAAAATAGGAAACTCTAACCATTAGAGCCCAAGTAAAAACTTAGCAAATCCTTGAGAATTAGATGAAAATGAGTTCCTAAAAAAGATAGACCAAAGACAAAGGCAAAAATACTGTCTTCTCTTTGATCACAGCTATAATATTTTTCATTTTCATCCTGGGAGTAGGAAGGCCCTACAGAGGGATCTGGACAATCTGGGTCACTGGTCTGAGGCCAGTGGGATGACATTCAACAAGACCATGTACCAGGTCCTCCACTTTGGCCATAACCACCCCAGGCAACACTACAGACTTGGGGCAGAGTGGCTGGAAGACTGTGTGGAAGAAATGGGCCTGGGGGTGTTGGTTGATGCTCTGCTGAACGTGAGCCAGCCTAGGTGGCCAAGAAGGCCAATGGCATCCTGGCTTGTATCAGAAATAGTGTTGCTAGCAGGAGCAGGAAGTAATTGTCCCTCTGTATTTAGCACTGGTGAGGCCACACCTTGAGTACTGTGTTCAGTTTTGGGCCCCTCACCACAAGAAAGACATCGAGGCTCTGGAGCATGTTCAGAGGAAGGCAAAAAAGCTGTGAGGGGTCTGGAGCACAAGTCTTATGGAGAGCAGCTGAGAGAACTGGGATTGATTAGTCTGGAGAAGAGAAGGCTCAGCAGAGACCTTATTGCTCTCTACAACTACCTTAAAAGAGGTTGTGGTGAGGTGGAGGTTGGCCTTTTCTCCCATGTAACTAGCGATAGGATGAGAGCAAATGGCCTCAAGTTGTGCCAGGGAAGATTCAGGTTGGATACTGGGAAATTTTTTTTCTCTGAAAAAGTGGTCTGGCGTTGGAATGGGCTGCCCAGGGAGGTGGTGGAGTCACCATCCCTAGAGGTGTTCAAGAAACATTTAGACGTTACACTGGGGGACATGGTTTAGTGGAGAAATATTGGTGATAGGTGGATGGTTGGACTGGATGATCTTGGAGATCTATTCCATCCTTACCTTGGTGATTCTGAGATTCTATGATTTAGGGCATTTAAGCCATGCACCTACTCCCTCCTGATGAAGTCAGAATTACCCCTAAGCCTTGTAGTAGCTTTATGATAGTTCCTTTGTCATTGTTCTGCTTTTAAAAATGAGCTTTTAGTCCCTCTAAGGAGGCAGAGAAATGAGGCTTAGCTTTTGATTAGTCCTGAAGTGGTCAGGCAGTTGTACTAGATGATCTTTTGAAAGTTCCTTCCAACTGAACTATTCTGTTCTAGTTAGGTAGTTGTTTTTTGCATGCTCTGGAAGACTTGTGGAAACTGTCCTGCAGCCCAAAAGCTAGTTGCAAAGCAGGCAATACTTACTGTCTTAATTCTGACATGAAGTAATTGCTTTGGAATCTTTTTACTTTTCTTTTGTATAGCAGGAGAAATATTTATTTTAGTTTCTCTGTCGTGTTAGCTATGTGTGAAAGGACAGCAGTGAATGAGAGATCCAGACCTGTTGCTTTTGTTCAGAATGGTTTCATGTAGGTTCATCCTAGCCAACTAGAAGCTGGGTGAGTAGTCTAGTCTCCCTGTGGTCATCCAAGCCTAAGACAGGTGATGTGTGTTGCTTATTGAAGGAGTTTCTTTCCCTCCATTGATTTGTAAAAGAAAAAGCTCAAAATGTAATTCAACAATTGTTCATGTAGAGGTTATGGGAGCTGATGTCTACTGTGAGACCACCCTACTACTATTCTTAAAGGAGTGTTGGTGTTCCTCACTTATCACTGCAATTAAAAATCTGTTATCATTTTGTGTGTCTGTAGAATGAAAGTCTAAAATTTTATTGTGTTTCTTTGGTGAGTTTGAGGTAAAGTTTGAAAGACAGGGTGTAATTTTCATCTTCTGCTTACTGTATAGCACTGTATTGTGTTAATGTCGTTTGTTTATACTATTTGTGTGAGTTAATTTCAGATTTAGTTCTGCACCAGGTAGTTCATCCGTGTAAAAAATTTAGTCTAGACTGATTGAAGAAACTAGCAGTAAGCGCATTTTTGCAATCTAGGAGGATCATGATGTATGAGAACAGAACAGGTATATGCAATAAGAACAGCTGAAGTGTCTTTTTTTTTTAATAGGTAAAAGAATGCTTGGATATTCCCAGTCCAAACAGTGGCAAATGGCTACCTTCTCTCTCCCCCAAACCTGAATGTTTAGTTCACCCTAGGTTCATCATAAAAGGAGGGGTTGCATATCATTCCACCTGATGAACATGCCAGGAGTCCAGACCAGTGGGGTCCTGTGATTTTTCAAATGGTCTGCATACATGACATTTTATAAATGGTTTTAGGTACACTTGTACTCCCGACAGTGCTGATAAAATTCCAGGCAATTTTAACCCTATTTTGTAGGCAGGAAAACCTGGTGCAGAAAGAGTTTGTGAGTCTGTCCTTGAAAAAGGGAGCTCTTCTTTTCTAGTCTCTCTGTCTGGCCTTCTTTAATCTTGCTGATGCTCTGAGGAGCCTGAATAAGGAGCGTAATTTAAGTGTTGTTTTTTTTTTTTTCTCTTTAAACTTCCTCTACTCTTTCAATTGCTTTGTAAGCCACCTGGGAGGTGGTTTAATGCAAGGAAAGAAGCCCTGCATTATTAGCATGCTGCTATTAGCTAAACAGTTAACTAGGGAAAACCAATTGACCGTAGTAGTGGAGTGGATTTAATATTAACCTGTTGGCTATTGCAGGTAAGTTGACTTTATTGAAAGTCACAATCCCATAGGCTTAGAAAACCAAAAGCAGTAGCAGGTGTAGCAAGACATTTTTTTCATCCCCTTTTTCTTGCTGCAGACGTTTTTCACAGTCTCTATGTAATTTATATATCAAGGTTATTTTTCTAGCTTGCATTCCATGTTTTTGATAATCAGTGTGTAGTTGTGAAGTGGGTACTGGAAACTTACATATTGATGTTTTTTTTCCCCAGGAAATGACTTGTTTGTGTCCAGGACAAGCTGATCAGACTGTTCCTTGTCTAATGGGGAGTGCTTTTACCAGTGCTGAGTGAACCATTTTTGGCTGATTAGCTATTTAGCATGTGTCACTACTTGAGGCTCATGAATTCAACTTTTGAGAGGAAAATAATGATACAAAGAACTAAATTTTTGTGAAGAATATTCTTTAGTATGTTAGTTGATACAGCTTGAATATTGAATATATGGTTAGCTGTGAATTGTGTACCTCCCACTGAGACTGGTGTGCGCTATTATAAGAAATATGTAGACCTTTTGTAAATGGAGAATTCACTGCCTTTCTTTGCCTTGCATCTGGAAAATAGCATTACTTTGATTTTTCAGTTGGCTTGGTGGGAATGTTTCCCACCTTCTATTTCTGTCAAACGCACAAGTCTGTTTCCATGCTTAAGGTTATTCTCAAAGAAGATGAGAAAAGTGAATGGGCCTTGGCTATCAATAAATGTTTGGGGTGTTTCCTTCCTCCCAAGCCATTTATGAAATTTTCAGAGGAATATTGCCTTCCTCTTTTGTTCTGAATTCAGCAAAATACTCAGATTTCAACCAGCTAAATGAAAAATGTGAGATTTCAAGAGTGGAAATGCAGGCCCCTGGTTTGAGGGCTGCTTTGCAGGAACCATCTTATCTGTTCTTCTGGTAGATGTTGGAGATGTGATACATTTTATCACTCATGCCAACAGAATGGCCAGCCTTGGAATCTGGAACAGCAGAAGGCATAGAGCGGCATGTGTGAGAGTGTGCATGGCTGGACTGTACCTTGCCTAACTTGAAGAGGAAGGATTTGTAGTGGTCTAGTTCTGAGTCTGTAACTTGTTCAGGGTCTGCCTGTTAATAGAATCACAACATCAGTGTCAACACTCATCTGTGTCAGCGCTCATCTGTTGTTGGAGAGTGCTGTCTTTGACTGAAATGTCTGGGTTACGAGCTGAAGGCATGGTAACAACCATAATCAAAACAAACACTCGCTAGATAAGTAGGTCCATAGAACCACAGAGTTGTTTGAGTTGGAAGGGACTTTTAAAGGGTGTCTCGTCCAACTTCCCTGCAATGAACAGGCATAAGTACTGACTGTAGTAACTTTCCTTAGAATTCATGGATGCACACACAGCTTGTGAATACCACCAAAGCATCAGCAGCTTGAATTTCAGTTTGTAAGCATCCCCAGAATAATGCAGAGATAGGACTTAAAAGTTAGTTTGATGTCAGACTAAACCAACCTCCTTTTGGTTCTTGAGCAAATTATGGGACTGTGCTAGTGATGCAAATAGTTGGATTCTTTCTGATCTCTCCCAGTACCTTGCCAGATTTACCCAAACCCAGAATAAATGGCTTGCATTAAATCATTTTGAAATTGCATATAGCAGATACAATTGTCCTAGATTTCTGGAATATTAAGCAAAGCAGTACAAGGTTATAAACATGAGTGAATTTTTTGCTTGTTCATTGATGACATCACGTACTTCACCAAGGAACAGAAAATAAAAACAAATTTGGAACCAACAAAAAGTGATTATTTGGATACTATGGGTGATCTATTGCTATTTAAAAGGAGAAATCTGTGAGTCTGAATGGCATTTGCATAGTGGTTGCTTTCAGCATAACCTGCAACTTTTTTTTTTTTTTAGTCGTATCCTTAGGAAATTGAGAGATTGTGCCTTGAGATTGTTAATACTTGAACATCTAAGTTTAAAGTTAAGTCATGTATTTGCTGCTAACAAAGATTGCCTCTAGAAGACTTACTTCAATAACCTGTTCAGGCAGCAATTTTGCTGCCTCCTCTACAGTGAAAGCATATTCAAGTATGCCTTTGTTTCTGCAGCATTTTGGTTAGCTTTCATTCTTCCTTCATATGAATCACGCAAAAGTCTTGTAGGTTTTTGTAATTTGAAAAGGGAATGAGTCTGAAATATTTTCCAGTGAGTAGAATACTGAATCTTTTGTATAGATGTACTTCAAAGGAAAACAGTGTTTTCTATTGTTGGAAATTCATCTTTAAAGACATTTTCTTTCCCATTTCGGCTAATTTCTTTAAGTGTTTCTGGACAAGGTTTATGGGGTTTTCAGTTGAAACTCCAGGTGTATTACTATCAGAATATTCTAGATTACTGAAAGCTCCAACAGTCTTACATTGGTTTCTACTTCCAGTTGGTTACCAGGTTACTGCTGTAAGCATAGTGTTTCTTTATCAATGTAGGTATGATACTTAAGAAATGTGGGTGGTTTTCATTTCTTGTCTTTTAATGCTAGGGTGTTTTGGATTCTTTTTCATTTGACAGAATGATTTAAGGTTATACACAGCCTTTGCAAACCTTTGTTGCCTGAAGGAAATTCATTCTGTAGAGGATTTATTAGCAAGATCTTATCAGAGTGGACACCTTGTACCTTATGAGAACAATTTGTCCTCTTAACCTCCAGGGGTATGATACACAGGAATATTTATGTTCTGGAGAGACTGCCTTTGAAAACATGAAAAACAGGTGGGAAGGAGGAAAAACGGGAGCCTATCTGACTTGCTTGTTAAGTTATCGCAGGGAAATGAGCTGTTTACCAGTAAGAAAGGGTCATTACTGATGAAAGGAGATGGAAAATGTATTTCCACTTTACATAACAAATGCTAAGGCTGATAAATATTTTTTCCCCCCAAGCATTTCTTCGAGATTTGCAAAACCAGCAGTGCCACACAGTCCAAGTATCCAAGGAGCTAAAAGACTTAAATTCCTCTTCTCCTTTTGTTTTATTCCACGTTTTTAAAAGAGAATGTAAGACTACATACATGCCTCACTTTGTATTTGCTACTCATGACTTAACACATTGACCGTTTAAATTCATTTGGTTTTCACTTTCCCTGTGTATAAAACACAAGAAGAAACTTCCTGCTTTTACCTGGGTAGTAAGAAGACTAGTTAGCATCTCTAAAAGTCTGTAAGGAGAACTGATGTTTCCTCTCTTCAGAGAGCCAGTATTTCTCAAAGCGTGGTCCTAGACTACTGACTCAAATGAAGAATGAGCTAAGAAATTACTGCAGTATTTTTTTAACGTAACTGTATTTTTGGAGTGTGGAGCTACTATGTAGTAGCTGAATTGTTGCAATTTCTACTGCACATTTAATGCATATTTAATTTTAGAGTGAAATCGCTTTATGCCTTTTTAATGAGCTTCAAAGTTGACAAGGATTTAAGCTGTTTATGGCAACACTCTGGATGCTGGTGTTACAGTAGCTATCTTGAAATAAAACAAAGTGAAAGAACTTCACAGTAAGGGTGACAGAGCACTGGAACGGGCTGCCCAGAGAGGTTGTGGAGTCTCTTTCTTTGGAGATATTCAAGACCCACCTGGATGCCGAGCTGTGCAGCCTGCTGTAGGGAGCCTGCTTTGCAGGGGGGTTGGACTCAGTGATCTCTGGAGGTCCCTTCCAACCCCTACAATGCTGTGATTCTGTGAAACAATAGCAAACAATTTCAGTTAGCATGCTGTTTCATGATCTAATTAGAATTTCTATGCTTCTAGTTAATATTCATGGAAAGCAAAATTTCTGTTTAGTGGTATCTTGCGTTTACTTGCTCAAGGCGAATATAAAGAAATGCCATGAGATATCCTGCTTGATGTTTGGAATTGTCAGGAATGGGAGTCATTAACATGCCATGATTGTTTGTGCTGCTCTTGTGTTCAGTTCTCTGATGAAATACAAGTTAACAGCAAATTTCTTACAGATGCTGATCACTGATTCAATGTAAATGCAAATAGTCCTTTGTCTGAGCTATGATCTTTTCAAAATTCACAGAAGAATCTGTAATTGTTTCCGAAGAGACACTGGGATATTGTGCTATTCCACTTCCTAGTTTTTTTAGCCATACCAGACCCAAAAATGAAAGAAGAATCCCAAGGTGAACTCCTTTGGCGGCTGAAGATGGATCAGCATGTCCAGCACAGACAGCCTTGTCCTATCTCCCTTCCTTTCTCAGCCTTAGGATCTTACAGAGGTGGTGACATCTGAGGTGCTGATCACAGCAAGAAATCTGTGTTTTTGTGAATGTAACCGTTTTGCATTTAAAAAGGGAGAAATTGAGGCTTAGAGAAGTGTTCGATCTGAATCAGATATCTATTCTAACACTGTGAAATCACTGTGTTCCGACTGCTCTACCATAAGCTTGTTGATAACTCTTTTCATTAGTTTGTTTTCCCCATCTCTCTGCCTTGGTGAAGCATGTGTGCTAATGGTGCTACTGATGTGGTATCAGGCTGCTTTCTGCTGTTGGATTTGTATCGCCTTAAGGGAATTTAAAGGCAAGTTTAAAATAAAGCTTCAAGGAAAGCAAAACATTATTGTGAAAAACGATTTCTGAAGTTCAGTGAAGCTAAAGTATATGCAACTTGATGTGTATAAACCAAGTACGAAGCAGAGGAGTGGGTCTTCTGGATATAAATAAGTAACTGATATTTGGGGAAAACTGGACTATAATTTGAAAGTCAGCAAATCTTAAAACATCTGTTTAGGATTCTACTTTTGATTGAGAGCATTCAAGAAACAACATGTTTTATTTAATCAGTAGTGTAAAAGGAGGGGAGTGACTTTGATAGTTTGCTGTGGTTTTGCTTTTTATTTTTTTAAACTCCAGGGCATGAGATGAAAGTCACTAAATGTCTAAGTATTCTTGTTTGTTTTCTTCATAGTACAGGGTGTAGCATTATTGAAGACTTGTTGATTATATAATTCTTCTTTATGGTGCTGAAGGTGAGCTTGGCTCCACACTCATGTGAGTCTCTGAAGGCTTCCTCTCATGTCAGCAGCCTTTGTTTGCTCCTTGTATCACCGATATTGCCCCATAACTGGCAAAGTGTCTCTAGGACTAAAGGTACATCCCAAGGTAAAAAGGGGAGACCCAGTATGAACAAGATACTTAAATACATTGCAGAACTTTCCGGACAATTTCTGCATGTACATACTTCTGTGACTTTCTTAAAATCTGTTCATTGCCTATTTTTTTTTTGTCCTCTTCCTCTCAGGACTCTATAAAGTGGCTTCCCAAGTCTCCTAAGCTGTACGGTGGCCATAACTGGAGCTCCCAGGGCTCTCGCTGGACCTCGTTAAAAGGAAAGGAGGGTTTTCATGGTGGTAACCTGTACAAACTCAGCTCTGCCAATGGGAAATGGAGGGAAGGAAGGATCAGCCCTGAGCAAGAAGCAGAGGAGCTGGAGGATCCTGACGAAGATGTAGGTGGTTTCCTTTAAGTTGGGAGAGGGAAAGTTTTGTGTCCGCCAAGAAACTACAAACTGTTTGAACTGGGTGGCTGGGTGCTTTGGGTTTGCGAGAGGCTGTGTTTGCCACCTCCCTGAAGCTGTAGCATGACCTTCATGCCTGTGCTTGTGTTTTGTGACAGACGGGGCAGAATTGTGTTCACCAGTTTATTCCCTTCTTTGCAATTAAATGGTCCTAACTTCTAAGAGTATAGTGCAACTTCGACATGAAGACTTGTATTTTGCGCATTGATGAGATATATACTTTTTTTAAAATATATTTTTCCTACTTATGTCTCTAGTTGCCAGCATCCCTCCGTCTCTTCTGTGTGAGTGGGTTGTCTGCAGCACTTAGAGCTCAGTGCCTCCCACTGGTGGATGTTTGGCAAGCATAGTTGCAGTGCTACTCCACTGCTACTCCACATGTATTTTTGTGCAGTGCTCTCCCAGGGAGCTGATGTTTCAAAAGACCTGGATGCTGCAGTTCCTCTTGCCTGCACCCACCCACATTTCTGTCAGGGAGTGGCAGCTTGGCTGTCTTTCATTCATGCCCTGGAAGAGGAGGTTGCCCTCTCACAGTCTTGTAGGGTATTGCTCACCAGGCTTTCCCTGAGGTCTGTAGGGAATTAAGGGAGGAACTGATCCTCTTGCTCCTTTGCCCCCATGCCAGGACCTTGCCTTCCTTCCATGCCCCTACTGCTGCCGCTAGGTCCCCTTCGCCAGCGCTGCTCCCAGTCCTTGTGCACAGGGCATGGCCACATGCAGGTGGATCACAGAATCACAGAATGGTTTGGGTTGGAAGGTGCCTTTAAGATCATCTAGTTCCAGCCCCCTCCTATAGGCAGGGACACCTCCCTCTAGACCAGGTTGCTCAAAGCCCCATCCAGCCTGACCTTGAATGCTTCCAGGGAGGGGGCATCCACAGCCTCTCTGGGCAACCTGTTCCAGTGTATCACCACCCTCCCAGGAAAGAATTTCTTCCTAATATCTAGTCTGGATCTACTCAGATCTCAGTTACACAACCCTGGGCTGCCAGAGAGGAATCTCTCCCACTAGAGAAGAGAAATAATGCTATTTTTTAAAATGTAAATTAAAACTAAACAATTTCCCTTTCAATTTTAAGTGGGAATAGGAAGCAATCATGCCTTGCTTGCTCTCATGGGGGCTGGTGATGCTTCTTTTCATCCCAACCAAACAGACATTGTGGGAGAGCTCCAACATAGATTTAAAGATAAAGTGTCCGGTGGGGTTTCTATGCAGCTGCTCATCCTATTGCCACTGCCTTTGTAATTCTGGCTTTAAACTGTCAAGTTTAGAAAGGCATTTGTATTGTTTGTTTTCAAAGGCATTTCCATTTGTTTGCTGCATCGTTTTACTGCCAACAGAAGATATAAAGACAATAGTAATATGAAAATCTGATAGAACGTTAACCATCAAATTTAAGAAGAAAAAAAAGTCAGTTAAATATAAATAAAACCATAAAATGTGGACAAAGTTGAAGGATCATGGCTGGATCTCGTTTAGCCACCTTGCCAAGCAAAACTGATAACTGGAAAATTTTATTCTATTTTGCAGTCAAACTTGTTTGAAACTTTAATGATTGTGTGGATGTGTTTTAGAATCACAGAATCACAAGGGCTGAAAAAGACCTCTAAGATCATTCAGTCCAATTGTCCAACTATCACCAGTATTTCCCACTAAACCGTGTCCCTCAGTACCACATCTAAATGTTTCTTATATATCTCTCTTCTCAAGCTCTTGTGGTTTATCAAAGCATAGAGTGACATTGTCTGTTCGTCTCTGTATCTCAGCATAGCTACATTCTACAGCCAGGAGTTAAGGCTGCATTTGGGATGCCTCAGCTACGGGGCTCCATGTCCACTGGACCCACTAACCACTGGATGGCAGCTGAGTTTGCAAACTGCCAGCCACTGTGATTTGTAGCTCGATAAAATCAACTCAATTACTTTTTTTCAATAATGCATTTGAACAAAATCTTAGAGATACAAAGCTGGGGCTCACCTTCCCTATCATAGAGATACAAAGCTGGGGCTCACCTTCCCTATCATAATCATGAGCTCAAATACAGAAGGTGAGCCTCGAGGAGATGCAAGGAATGTTTCATTTTCTGCATGGAAAACATATTCTTCTGCTGTACATGTGTGGCTTCTTGCCCTAGGAGGTGGACCTGGTGCTGCTGAGCTGCCAGGGATTCCCTCAAATGGTCTTGTTTCCACATTCACCCTCTCACAGGGCATTGCTGGATGTGGGTGGGGAGGGGTGAGGGGTCTATATGCCTGTGAGCATCAGGGGTATGCTGTGTGAATCCTGGCCCTGTAACTTCCACCCTCATGTTGAGGGAAGCCATGCCCAGAGAAATAACTATACAAAAAGATGTTTGTGTGCATTTGCTTTAAAGTTAGATGCTTGACTTCAGTGAAGTAAAGGATAATGTGATAGAAAGGAGGAAATCCCAATTTACATCTAACACCTGGGTATCACGTAGCTCTTCTCTGTGCTGTTACTTTGCTTACCTGTTTGATCTTTAACCCCTAGGAACCTGTTTCCAAGTTTTCTGGCAGCCTCTTTGATAATGATGTTCATGTAAGAGATCAAAGAAATTCCAGAGCAGCTCTTCAAGAGAGACACAAGTCAGCAATGAAGGGGAAAACTGCTCCAGGGACTAACAGCAAGACACAGGCCCATGTCTCGGCAGGCAGCTTGCCTGGAGAGGGCGGCAGGTTTCTGGAGGAATCCAGAGCTGCAGATGGGACACAGCCTCCGCTTAAGGTAACAAACTGCCCTCTGTAGCCATTCAGTACTGTCTCATGTTGTACACCCAGCTTTGGTCCATTGTAAGTCAAGCCAAAGTTGTGTGCAGGTGGGCGCTCAGCTACATCCATAAATACATGATATGGAAGCAGTGACGAGACCCTCAGAGCATGACAAGGTTCCATCCCTTGAGAGTGGATAGCAGTATTCAGGAGGAGACATCAATAGAAGTGAGATTTGGGGTGAGGTTTATAGAGAAAATTCTAAATTCAGTGGATACATCACATCGCAACATGCGTTAGAGGATACGAGGAGGAAACATGCCTAATGAACTCTAGCAAGGAACAGTAGCAAAGAGGCAAGGCTGGACGTGGCTCTGAGCAGCCTGGTCTAGTGGTTGGCAACCCTGCCCAAGGCAGGGGGGTTGAAACTAGATGATCTTTGAGGTCCTTTTCAGCCCAGGCCATTCTATGATTCTATGAAATGCAAAGTTGTGCTTCAGCCCAAGATGCTGGGGATACAGCGCCAGAAAAGACAGCCCACCTGGTGGGACACCCACGCTGATGTCCTATTATCAAAGCATCGCTGGCAGTTACTAGTGAATTCTTGGGTGTGCAGGTAATGCTAAATCTGAGCTAAATTTGGCAGTTTTTTGTTTGACTTACAGGGTATTTTAATGCCTTTTTAAAACCAGGAATGTCAAATGACTACATTATATATGCAAGCGTAACTGCACATTTGTCAATTTTCAAAACACAGCTGTGTTGAAATATTCTTAACTATCAAATATAGAAATTATTCAAACCTGAAATGTCTTAGAGAGATGAGCCAAATCAAAGAAAATAAGAACATTTTTTTTTATGTGATGAATTGACATGTGATTTGCATTCAGGTTCATCTACTCCACAGCAAAGTATTCCTTATGTTTAGCCTGATCATGGTTTTAGCAATTTTCAAGTTATTAAATAACAAGAATTGTTATACATTGAAGAAAAAATAACAACTAATGGGAATAATTCTTAAATATAAGCTGTCTTTAGAATGTGAAACTAATTAGTGGGTTGGTCTGGAGTTGTCCAGAGGGTGAAGAGTTTTCAGGCTGAAGACTCCATGGGCAAAACAAAATGCATTTTGCAAAACAAAATGGAACAGTCTATAACATTTTGGCATGTAAAAACCTGAATTTTAGAAATAATGCATTCTTGTAGTTATTGAAAAGTAAAGACTAGCTTTGCATGTGCTGGTATTGAAGAATAGCACAATTTCTCTTTAGGCTAACCTTTATAGGGGGAGAAACCTGTTGGTGTTGAGAATGGGAGCTAGATTTTCATTGCTTGTGTAATTAATAGGCAATGTTTTTATTAATCTGGCCACTTATCAATTATAATTCTTTTCCAGATAACCATTACTGTGTGCAGTCAAATGGGGAGTCTTGGTATTAGCATTGCTGGTGGAAAGGGCTCATCTCCATATAAAGACAATGATGAGGTGCATTTCATTACTCAACATTTATCTAGTACTTGTTAGAAAGAGACTGATAAGCAGTTTTTTTTTTTTTCAGGTAATATGTTTTGTTGTTTGCTTTCTGAGACCGTCCTCTGAGGTTGTCTTAGTAATACAGTTGACGAGGGGAAACATGGGTGACTTTGAGAAATAAGTAGAAGCTGACAGTTGATATTGATGGGAAAGCTCCTGGAGGAGTGACTTTTGAAGAGAGAACCTGATTTTCCAAAAACTGATTTTCCAAAGTCAGCCATGTGGCTGGAACACCATTGGCTAATTCCCACTTTCTACTTATATTTGAAGTCACTCTGCAATCCACTTGCCTCTGCCATCCTATTTGCTCATTCCCAGGAGCTAACTTGATTTAAGAGAACTATTTTTTGCATCTTCTCAATTATCATTTAAATAAATTCTTGTTTCCCAGTCTGTTCCCCATGGCATGGTGCAAACAATTAATGACTTTTGTGCATTGTTGTGAGTATAGCCAACCATGAAAGCCTTTTTGCCTGCTAATATTCTAAGACTCTTTAGTTTCTATTTTAATAGAGGCAGCAGAACAACACATGAAAATTAATTGCTTCCCATTTGCTTTTTACAACTAAGAACACTAGAAGAAACCGTGTGAGGTTTGAAATGTGTTCTTTTGTTACCAGGGAATTTTGATTACACGGCTACCGAAAGATTGTCCAGCAGATGTGGCTGGGATGCAAGCAGGAGAAAGAGCAGCAGAGGTAGTCATTTTGTTTATAAATGTAGAGTGTATTCTCTTGTTGCAAGCTTTAATTCAAAGCAATCAGATATGGGGAGCTGGAGATCTAGATTTAGGCTAAACTTTTTAGATACTTCCCAAATTATTGCAAGGGCAACTCTGAAAGTAATGCCTCCTATTTTATTATGTTGGTCCACAACATCTGAGGTGGATGTTGGGGTGACAGTAAAGAAGGATAGAACGTCCTGCCAACATTCTGTTACATTTTGTTGCCATGTGACAGATGGCAGCAGAGGGTCAGTATGACAAAATGCATCAGACCTGGAAGTGCGTATGAAGCAAAGGTGTGTCATTGCATTCCTCCATGTGGAAAACTTTGTACCCATTGACGTTCATCGACTCTTGCTGAATGTTTATGGAGACGAAACAGTGGATGTGAGCACAGTGAAGTGATGGGTGCTGCATTTCAGCAGTGACAACAATGATGTGAAAGACAAGCCATGTTCTGGATGGCCATGCAGGGCTGTCACACCACAAAATGAAGAACATCCTCGATCAACTTATCTGGCAGATTTCGACCAGGAAACTGTATATGGCGCTGAATATTGGCGTCAATGCATTGGAAATGATGGCGGCAACATTGGAATAAAGCAAAATTTGCAACAGGTGGATCCAGTGAATATGGACACAGGAATAGAAGGAACACCGTATGCAAGCTTGTCAGGAACTATTGAACCAATATGAGGCTGAAGATGACAGTTTCCTGTTGAATAAAAAGTGCAAGACGCAGCACTCAGAAGATGAAGTGATGGATATGTGCTCTCTTTTGCAATAGGAAAGGGATGATCCTTCTGGATTTCCTGGAACGCAGACAAACCATCAATTCAGACCACTAAATCATGATGCTGACTAAGCTGAAGGCTCGAACTTCCAGAGTCAGGCCAGAGAAGAAGACAACCTTTCTCTTGCAACACAGTAACACCAGACCCTATATCAGTTTGAAGACCGTGGAGCACATTGCCAATCTTGGCTGGACTGTATTACCGTACCCCTTGTATGGTCTGGGTTTGGTACCTTCTGACTTCGTCTGTTCAGGCCAATGAAAGATGGACTGTCTGGGTAACATTTTCCTAGCAACAATGCCATCATAACAGCTCTGAAACTGTGGGTCACCTCCCCTGGTGCGGATTTTTATGAACACGACATGAAGGCTCTTATTCATCGCTGGCGAAAATGCATAGCTGATGGTGGTGACTGTGTTGAAAAATAGTGTTTTGTAGCTGCGAATTTGCTCTATCAAATCATGTTATTGTGTTCTTTTGTATCTGTTGTAGTTTCCATGGAAATGAATAGGAGGCATAACTTTCAAAGTGACTTACGTATGTTGTAAAGAAGCTATAATGATATTAACTCTTGGTATTCCTTTTCATTACGTTCTGGTTTTCTGATCTTTATGTTCAAAGTGCTTAACAAAACATTATTCGCTTTAATGACTGATTTGTAAAGGAGAATAGTGGCCTTGGTAAGCACAAATGCAATTGTACTTAGAAACTTTCTTAGGGCATTGCATTAGTTATGCTACGTGAGCTTATTGCAGGTCTTTACAAATAAGTACAAACTATGTCAGCTTGCTTCTCCAAGGTAATTTTTGGTCAGGAAAGAACAACTCAAAGTAACTCCACTGTTGGAGGCTTACAGTGCCAAGTAATAAATGTGTCTCACTGGCTGCTCCGTTTCAAGCCCCATCTTTTCCAGCACTAACCTTTCCATTAAGCCTCAGAGGTACCCAAGAAGTCCACCACAGCTGTGATGATTGCAGTTTTTTCTGCACTCTGGCCTACCCTTTGATTTTCACCAGCTGGGAAAGGTAGAGTTTGAGGGGACTCTCACATCCTGATAAAATTCTGAATCATTTTACCTTTTTCTTTTTAAAATTGATTATTCATGTCTTTTTTTTTTTAATTTTAAATAATATGAGAGGGTGATGAAGTAATTCTTACGTATTTAACATCAACGGATTATCAGGAAAAAGTCAAGAGTTCTAGTTGTTGTATCTTTAACTTCTGAGAAGTTTTTGATAGGTATCTTAAAAATCAACTGATTTTCTCAGTTTCCTCTGTGAGGTTGTGATTCATTATTATTTTTGGAGCTATTTGAAATATACTAGCTACTAATGTCCATTAATGTTGGAGGTAAAAAAAAAAAAAAAAAAAAGAGAAATACATTCCATACTGTTCAGTCAGCTGTCCTACAAATAGTTGTTTTCTCTGTCTCCCACAAGATGGCAGAATCATTCATCTATTTAAAGATTGCAGAAATAAACCTGACTTTGTATGTGTGGGAGATGAGAAGGAATTAATACATTCAGGTGTGTTGCAGGAATCTGGTGTTTTGACCAGGGGACTAACCTGTGTGCAAATAACCAGCATTTTCTCATGATATTTTGTGTTAGACATTCTTATTCTTGAACTGACCATTTCAGCAGTTCAAATATACAGTGTGTTCAGCAGATAAGGAACAGCAAGAATTGCAATTTTGTTTGCTTTTGTTGTGTAACCATATATAACAAAAGGGCTAGGTGTTTGTACAGTCACCTGAGAGGGAAGGATTTGCTTTCCTTGAACAGTGTTTGGAATAAACAATGCATTTCTGCTGCTTTGTTTTTAAAGGGATCCCTCATTTCAGAACCCAGCACCCACAATGCTGGTCCTACTGAAGCTTCATCTAAAGGCAACCCCTTCCAGACGTTAAACCATGTCATAACAGTAAGTATAAGACCACAGCAAGTAACAAATCCTGCTTAGCTAAATAACTGCATGTTGTCTGTCGTTAATTCTAGTAAAGATAGTAAAGACTGGCACAAAACTTGTGACAGGCTGAGTCAAAGGAGAGCATGTAGCAATGATCAGTGACCCCACCATGCATCCCTGGTGGTTGTCACTGCAGCCAGGACTTCTGGAAGAGCTCAGCTCCTGGTCAAGCACCAACATAGCAGATCAGACCACATGAACCACTGTGGTTTGGAAGCTCTAAGGGTGATGCTTGTTCCCTTCAGCTTTATTTATTGCCTGGATTCTCTCTAGTTGATGGAAAGAGCATCATCCCCAGGGTGTCTCTTTTAGAAAGAAGAGGTTGAGCTGCTACCTGGAGGTGCTTGTTTTTTATCCTTTGGCTTTAAGGGAAACTTACATTGCAGGCTAAGACTGCATGCCCATATTTTAGCTAATGTCAGACAACATTAACGCTAGATTAAATGTCTCAAAAGGAAATGGCTGAGCCTCCAAAGGGTTTTTTAGAATTTGGATCCACTTTTATGTGATTCAGTAAAAAGTTAAACTATCTGAAGACCTACCTTGCTCATGGTCATCTGCTTGCATGCCTGAAATTCTATCTGTACTGGGAAGATACAATAAGATGAAGATATTTGAATTATTAAGGTCAAAAAGCATCCCACTTGTACTGAGGCTGAAGTATCAGGCAGCAGCCACTGTGTCTCCTACAGCAAATGCCAGAAGAATGCTTTGCTTGATTCCTCTTCTCCCAGCCTCTTTTGTCCTTTTCTAGCAGTACTGCTCACAACTCAGATAATGGCGAAAAATGAAAGTTCACATGCTATATAAAAGACTACAATCAAACACCTGTTTTCCTTAGTGCTTTTTTTTTTTCTGTGATTTACTCTTTAAAAAGAGTTGAACTGAAGGTGCAGCTTTTGGCTATAAGATGCAGTAATAAAGGTTGCCTCTTTACTTAGTTGCTTAAAGAAATTTTTTCTTTGCGGCTTCTGGCTCAACCTCATCTTGTGAAACATTTAGACCAGTTTTATTTTCCAGTTGGGAATGGTTCCATCATTTTCTATATTTTTCTGTTTTTGATCCAGCTGTACTTGGTAGCTGTTTCTGTATGGTCTTAACCCCCGTGGCAGGAAACATGAGGATTCCAGTTATAGCCATCATTGTTGGTAGGGCTGATTCATACAGCACTACTGGCCCGGATCTTTTGTAGCGCTTGCCTGGCTTTTACTGTTTTCAGCCAAAAAAAGGAAATAACCATTTCTTGTGTTCCTCTTGGTACAATAATGCAGCAAGTTTTCCTGCCTCTCCCCAGAGCTCTTCAGCTGCAAAGGGAGGAGCAGGCAGACAAGACTATTGTATTATCTCAGAGCAAAGTGCCCAGAGGGAGTCAACTGGCTGAAGATGTCTCAGCTGTTGAAATGAGCGAGTGTGGAAGTTCTTCTCTGAAGAAACCTTGGTGTTTCTGTTTTTTATCAACATCTTTGTGCTGTAGCAAACTGTGTATATTACTGCCTTTTAGCCTAGAGCAGGAGATGGCAGTCTTATGGATTATGGGCTTTTCAGGAGCATCCTGCTGACTTGGGAACTGGTCAGTGTCTCGTCTCATCTCCCTCTGGCTTAACTCCGGTGAAATTCATCTTCTTCCTAAGTAACTCTTATCTGAAAGGCATTTACAGTGCTTGCTTCTTACGGAAAACGCACTTTGTACATTCAGATAAACAAGTGGCAGTAGATCATTAAAGCATGACAGAATCTTCTCCATTGCTAGGAATCAATAAAAGTTTGTTTCCTTTTATATTTCTATGTTTCAAGAGAAACTGAGTGCACCTACTCCAAGGGAAGGAGGAAATTACAGTGACAAAGAAGCCAAAGGCTTCTGTTATTCTTCCTGCAACAGCTGAATTGTGTGCTGGATGAGCTGTTGCAGTGCCTCTCTTCTTTCTCCCACTCTTCGATGTCATCACTGCTTCCAGCACTCCAGCAGGAAATCTGTCTTCATCTATTTAATTTTATTGAATTTTAATAAACATCCCAAACATCCTTTTCACATATGTTATCTGTGATAATATTGCTGTCTCTCATTTGCCAGCCATGGCCCTCTAGCCATTTGCTGCCATTTTCCATTCTATCTCCAAGCCTTCTGCTCTGACATTACAAAGCATGATGCCTCTGCCAGATTAAGGTTTCCTCTCTGTTCTTCATGGGTTTAGTTGCTTAAAGGTCTTTTAAAAGGCTCATTTTACTTGTTAACTAGTCCAGCCAAACCCAAATTCGAATCTGCAAGTGTGCCAGGTTTAAGAATTTTATGACTATATGCATGAGCAGTAATTCACTGGACAGGTAATGAAAACTTCTTTCACTCAGAGCCATTGTTTTGCAAAGGGAAAAACAGAATTGCTTTTGTTTTAACTTACAGTTATTTTATTGAAATACAGAGGCCCCAGTTAGACACTTTTTGACATTCTGTGCTTTACGGACTTGTTTCAGTTACATTAATCGCACCTCAAAAATATGGAATCTGTTTATTTTACTTTGTTTAGTATGTGAATATGAAAATAAAAATATTTTAACTGAGCATAAACCAAGTCTTTGGATTTTATAATGGTAATCTTAAAATACAACTGTGCATCAAAATGTAACAGATTAGAACCACAACTGATATGACTATCCACATGCAGCCTGTGTGTAAAATACTGCACATCTAACTTCAAGAAAGGAAAAAAAAAACACTGATACAGACGACCAAATATTGCCAGTAGTGCCCCATGCTGACTTTAAGAGAAGGAATATTGCTTGGATTCTGAACTCTTTCAGTTCTCCATTTTTCTGTCTTCTGCCCACTGTACTTATATCCTGCTTTCCACTCAAACATTGAACCAGTTCTGCACAGCTTTTCTCCATCCAAGTATTTTCATTCAAGCCCTGGCTGAACTTTTCAGTCAGCTGTGTCCGACACTGAATGGAGACCATTGACGAGTTTCAGCATCTTCTTGCACCTAGTGATGTGCATCATCATGTCAACTTCTCTGATCCATTTTTGGGACTATAGACATCATAAAGATAGCAGATACTTTGGAATTATATTAGACCCCTTAAATGTTTTAATCTAGTAGTTCAGTTTAATTTTTACTTTCACGTAATTTTTCTTAATTGTGCACCTTTGCCCCATGAATTCCCTTAGATATTTTTTCATATGGTTCACCAGATGTATGAGTGTCATTTCTATCTAGGATTTTCTGGGAAACTCCAAGTAATTTGACTGAACTCCACATTCCTTGCCTAGTGCCCTTCCTATGGTAGGCACAAAACTGCCAGATAAAAAAGAGAAAGGAACTTTTATCTAAATATGATGTGCTGAAGTAGTATATGTAATACTCACTGGGAGACTGGTTAAATAAAGTTGAAAGCATATTCTTGCTATCCCAATAACAAGTGAAGAAAATACCTGATTTTAATCACAGCCTCTAAAAGATATCACTCCCACAGAGTACATTCTAGGGGACAGCACCTGGAGTGAGCACTTGCCTAGCGCGTTAAGCCTGCAGGAAGTCGTGCTGAGCTGCAACAGATTTTGAATCAAATCACAAAGGAGAGCATGAGAAGAGTGACCAGCTCAGGGAGGAGGGATGAGTTACTCATCAGCAACTGCTCAGGGCTCCTGCTACTGCTGCTGTCAGGACTGAGACAGTGCCTTCAAACCTATGGCTCCAAAGCTCCCACGCAAGGCTCCAGCTGTGCTCACAAGTGCTGTGGCTGCTCAAGGGGCAAGGATGAACTGTCTCATCCTTCCCTGCACATTCCTCCTACCTTTCCTGCTTCCTCCTGGAAAAGTAAATTACTCCTTAACAACAACTTCACAGCAATTTAATTAGACCTCTTTCTTCATCTCTAACTTATCTTTTCTCTCTGTTTTCTTCTGGGAGAAGGCTGCTTTTATGTACTGTCCCTGTCTTTATTGACAAAACTTTTATTAAAAAAGCAGCAGATACCGCTTTTGTCTAAACCCCGGATAAACTGATCAGTTCATTCTCTCCTTTTTTTGATGGATATACTTTGGCATCTTTTTAAACTTGTTATTTAAAGTTCTGGCTGCATGCAACATAATTTAGGTGTGACTGAATGCCCTCTTTCACTTGGGTCAAGAAAGGAAACTTGTTTTAGGCAGTTCTTTTTGTGAATACAGCCATTTTCAAATTCAGTATTTTGCATCTGGGAGGGACAAATTTTCATTGTTTGGTGAGAATCTTGAATTTCCTCTTGTTGAAATCTAAAGTATTATTGCCATCACCAGTGATGGCAAAAAAATAATACAACGAACTATGAAATCACAACATGATTCATGCTTACACAAACCCCTATAAATGCTCTCAGCCATGTAGGTTTTTTTCTCGTTTCACTAGCTGAAGTGTACTTCACTATATAACATTGTTATAATAATATAACATATATATAATTGTATATATATAATATATTTTAAATATACTTAATTATATATAAATAATATAATATATAATAGAATAATAGTCTTAGAACTGGTGTCAGTGGAGATCAGCTGTTCAATCAAGACTCTCATGTATGTTCTATTTACATATGGGAAGCTGAATTAGGCACACATACCTACTAAAGTTGTTTTCTAGCTAGGGAATATTAAATAGCGACCTGCTAGGACTAGAGTCAAAAGTAAGTCTGATTTTTTCTTCCAAAAGACCAATCCAAATGTTTTTCCAATCCCTATTCTTCCAAACTTGGATCTTACTTGTATACTTTGCTTTCCCCAATGTCTGCCTTTGCTCTCAGCTTTAAGGAGATACTTTCAACTGAAACATCATAGCCAGTTGCGTGTTTATTCCTTTCTTGTGCCAATATGAATTAATTTTTGCAACCAATGCTGCAGATCGATTGATCCGAGTTATTTAGTCTGGTCTGCTTCAGTGCTTGTTGTAGCGGACAGTGTTTCAGTTGAAGGACTCCAACCTTCAATGGAGGATGATAAGTCCATAAAATGAATGTCTGAAATCATTTGGTTTTCACTGATGACCAATTATAAATTAAAATGAAATTTACCTCTTTTTTAGTGTTTTAAGTCTTAGTGTTTATGTTTTAAAGTGCTATTTAGGGTAAGGAAAATGCAAACAGGGCAACAAAAGAAATTCCTATAGTGAATATGTTGGTTTTGATGCAGAATGTGTCCCTTTTCAAATTTATTTTTAGGCAGAGAAAATGTTTTTAATGGGGAAATGGAAAACAGTAACTGGATTAAAATAATTAATTACACATTTTTTTTCTGAAAAAACCCCAACACTTATTTTTATTGTTTTGAATTGACCATTGCTTAATAATGAGTTGATGATGGAAAGTGAGTAGGAGGACTTTGCAATTTCAACAGAAATATTTTGAGCATGTTCAGGCACTGTTCAGTAAAACTAATGGAGTAAAACAATGGAACACTGCAGAATCCTGCTTAAACTGTCCTCCTACACCAAGATTAACATTTTCTGAAGAATTACTGGTGGAAGATGGAAATTACATGCCACCTTTAGGTAGGCAACTCTAGAGTTTGGCAGCCCATGCTGGACAGGTTTTCTCTGTTTCCATTATAAATCTGTGTATTGAACTGTCTGTAATGGGCACTGGAGACAGTTTGCTTCACCTTTGCTGTGACATTTTTTTTGTGCGTGAAATGTGTTCTCCTGGCTAAAAAAAAAAATCTCTTGAAGCAAAGCTTACTAGCTAAATAGGGTGAAGCTGTGATTAGTGAAGATAAATGCAGAAACCTAGTTGTTGCGTTATCCTACTCTGCTTTTTCTGTTTGTTTTGTTTTGTTTTGCTTTTAAACAAACAAAACTGGAATTGAAAAAGAAGTAGATAAAGCTTAGATCATGATTTCACTGCAGCCAAGGGGAATGTGAAGGCAGAGGTAGAGAGCTATGGGTTCCTAGGGAACAGCTGGGAGAAGATGGAAAAGTCACACTGGTTACAAGTATGATATGGGTTTCTTATATCTGTTTGGTTTTTTGTTGTTGTTGTTTTGTTTTGTTTCTTTAAGGCCATGAATCAGTAGCTTTTGATGCTAGATGTAGAGGTTTGAGTTTCCTTTCACTGCAGCAGATCTTGCAAAAAAGCAAACTCTTTCTTAGCTGGGTTTTCTCCCAGTCTTCAATTGCATAGGTGTCACCACTCACAGCCAAGGGCGATTAGTGCTTATGATCTAGCTGCAAGGAAATCTGGGCTCCTCCAAATCCTATCAGGTCAGTTATAGATGAAGAGAACAGCTTGGGGCTGGGAATAGCAATGGTATAGGTTAGTATGGGGTTTCAGACAGAGAGTGGTAAAGGAGATGAGATGTGCAGAAAGCAGAGAGAGATGGAGATGCAAGGAAATCTGGGCTCCTCCAAATCCTATCAGGTCAGTTATAGATACTGAGAAGAGAACAGCTTGGGGCTGGGAATAGCAATGGTATAGGTTAGTATGGGGTTTCAGACAGAGAGTGGTAAAGGAGATGAGATGTGCAGAAAGCAGAGAGAGATGGAGGATTCGGTTGTGCTTGGACCAGAAAATTTGGTTTGTTGTTGGAACTCAGTGATGTGTTTCTGAAACAGCATTGGGTAGGTATATGTGAGACCTGTCATCTGCCTGGAGGATATAGATGAGTTGCAGTGGATTAGCAATGAGCCAGTTCTGTTCTCTCCTCTTGGGAGCACAGATTTCCAGCCCTTGCTGCCCTTTTGGACTGAGAAGCCTCCACCACAGAAAGTTGATGGGTTATTTGGTGCCAGTTCCCCTTTACGCACAGCAGGGTAAAAGACTACATGAAAGACTTCCTCCAACACTGCTTGTTTAGTGAATGCAGTCAATACAGGTTCCGCAGCAGTGTTGCACAAGCATGAACCAGTGGGCAGGTGGATGTCTAACAGGAGATGATAGTCTGCTGCACTGTTGGCAGGGATGGGATGCCTTCCAGGTGCTCAGCTTTAGCTCAGGCTCTACAGGTGTGTGGTCTGCAGACCACACGTTTCAACTGTGGACGTAGGGGAGGGAGTGTGTTATTAAGGAAATGAGGTAAGTTTTCAGGAAAGTTGTGAAAGCCTAAAGACAGCTTGCAGTGTATTGAACAAACATATGGAGAGATGTGAAAGGTGATTTCGTGCCAGAACTTGAATGTCCTTTGGGATTCATTCCACCAGTGGCAATATCATTACAGTCTCAGATTTGTTTCTTTCAGATTTAGATAATTAAAAGAAAAATGAGAAAAATTTTTATGAAAACTCGAATGATGATCTCTAAAATGAAGAGTGTGTTGGAGTGCCCTAAAAAACAATCTCCAAACGATCTTGGTGCCAAATTAAAACTCTGTGTGTGTCTGTATGATGGTGGTGGTAGAGTGGGATAACCCACAAGAACTTCGTGTTACTGGTTAAAGTTTTTAGAGCTAGGCCTTACTGACACTAGGGTTTTGTATTTTTTTTCCTGTTTTCTTCACAAAAATAAGTAAATCAAACTCACTTTGTGAGTGTAGGACTTTGTCCCCTAGTAGTAATTGAAAGATAGCTTGCAAGAAGCATGTTTCAGAAGATACAAAATATTTAAAGAGGAGTTTTCTTAGTGAAATACAAAGGCCCGTGGTGGATATCTTTGTAAGTAACTTCAGATAAGGCATGGACCTCATCTCTGGTTTTTGAGGTAGTAGTATTCCGCAGTGTGACCCAGGACACCAACCTGTACGTATAGGATATACACCTGTACGTATATGATATGCATTTGCTGTAGCACAAAGCAGCTGGCTGTTGCTAAAGAGGAAACATCTTTTAGCAATGAACTTGTCAAGAGAAATGTCCAGTGGGTGGAGATCTTGTAAATGCTGTCAGTTGTGGTATGGCAGAAGTAAAATTCCCCTGTAGTTCTGATCTATAGAGGGTTATTTAAAGCTTCCAGTAATGTGTCCTCCTTAGTCCAAGCAAAAGAAGGAAGAAAGGAAGGAAAAAAAAAAAGAGATATGAGAATGTTCAGTAGAAATGGGAACATAACTGAAAAATATGGCTGGTTTTAAAATTAGTTTGCATTTATAGTGTGTGAGAATCCAGCCTGATGCTGGCATTTTGGTGCCTATCTATGGTGTGGCTGCCTGTGAGCTGGCTGCCAGGCCCTGTGCAGGTGGTGGATCTCTGTGCATGTGTCGTTTCCCAAATCAAGTGGTGTATGGCAAGGAAATAATGCATCAACAATTGAGTTGTGTGGTGTCAACATTAAACACTCTTAGAAGGTCTGAAGAAATACAGCAGAGTAACCGATACATAAGAAATACTGCCTTTCTTGAAAACTTTCTGACTACTGGCAAGGCAGATGGTTTATTATACATATTATTTGCTTGTTAGATATATGAACTGACTGTTGTATCTGCTTTTATTATTAAAATGTATTATTTTTAATAAATTTGTATTGCTTCTAAGTGCATAGATTTTATAAAGTTATATGTATGTGTAGTTTTCATATTTTTATACTTACAAAAAAGATTGTTTTAAAATAGACCCATCTTTCTTTCTATAGAAGCTTTTTAGAAGCTTCTTCTCTAATGAGAAGAAAACGCAGTTCATCTGAATTTCCTTTAACTATCACTGTGTTTTTTGGCATAGAACAATTCACCCCTCAGAAACGCTTGTGATGTTGCATCTCTTAGATATTCTCACTCATCACCTGTACCTTCATAGTACCAATTTTAATCTCTTCCTTGCTCTTGATCTTACTCATTTTCTCTGCAATCTTTCGCATCCTCCTGAAGATACCTCGAATAATCCTCACACGCCCTTCGACCTCTGATGAAGATACTGACCAGCTGCCCCCAGATCCAGATGACTTTGAGATGGAGGATCCCGATGGCACAGAACGCCGCGCCTACTCAGACTGTCTGAACAGCGCTTTTTATCCTCCCTAATAAAGAAGTTTTTTGGAAAGACTTTGTGATGATTATTTTTTTTTCCAGTTGTTCAATGGCATTTAATGTAATACTGGAACCGTTATGCCTTATTTGTAGGTAAAACCATAACAGAGGATGGATTTGAACTGCGGTGAGGGGAGCACAACCCGTGTTTGTGTCTGGTTGTTTTGAACTCTCCTTCAGCCAGAACCTGAGTGCTTGAAGCAGCATGCTCTGGGTGGGGTGGTGTGAATGTCCCCACGTGCTGCAACACCCTCCTGTAAGTGCGTTCTACAGCAGCTAAAGGCAGTGATGAAAACAACAGATGATTTTGTACTCGTCTGGAAACACGGTGAAAACAACTGTATGTATATATGTATATATATCTCAAATATTGTGTCCATTTTGTGTCTATATAGCTTACCCTTTTCTCTACCTGCAGGTTCCTTTGAATTGTCCCTTTTAATGTTGTTTTCTATAACAAAATAAAAATAAAAAAAAATAAAAAATTGTTTTCTGTCTTCTAAATAGTGCTGTTTTCCCCCCCCCCCCAGAGAAATGTTATTTACATTGGAATTCTATATTTCATTTTAGTGTAAAAAAAAAAAAGTTTATCCGAGTATATTGGTAACACAAATGTATATCAGATTTGAGTAGCACCTGCAAGTTACTTTTTATGAGCTCTCGAAATGAGGAAATCATCTTACACAGCCATGCATCTGCAGAGAAGCAACTTCTTACCCCTGATGTATTATTTCTCCTCCTGACTTGCATATAGGCAGAACACCTTAAATTTGCCTTATGGCAATATTCCAGAATTCCATGTGTAAATATGTATAGGAGATGAGCACTGAAGAATAAATGTTCATGTACAAGCATTGAATCCTTTGATTCTTTTTCACTGCTATTCAGATTTCTAACTTTTTTTAAGGAACCTACAGATAACCTTTGGGAATGTTTCTCTGGGGCTCTGCAGTGCTGCCTGAACTCAGAGATGGCGTCTTGTCCTGCTGGGTTGGGTTGTGATGACTTCCTTTAATGTGCATAAAGTGTGCTTTGATGGTGTTTACTGTGTGTATACAATTTCTTCTCCTGTGAAAATAATACAGTACAACGCAACTCAATGACCTGGTAGATCATCATCTTTTATTCGTATTCTGGATGATTTCTGAAATGATTATTAATATATGACTTGAAGTGAGTGCTGTTAGCTGTCTTTACAGGAATTAGGAAGTTTCCCAGAGAGAAAATGGATATTTTATTTTGATAACATAGGTGCGCAATAGCAGCATATCAAGATTTTTCTCACTTTCAGCTCATCCACTTACAGCTTTTTTCATTATTCTGTGCATCAGCATTTTAATTGAAGATAATTTGTCAGCAGTTGGAGTGTTAAACTAATTTTCATTCATTTACAAAACAAACATTAATAATAAAAGCTATATTATTTGTGTGAATGTTTCAATTTGAATTAGCTTAGGTGATGTCAATATTCAAAATTATATTAAAAAATATTTGGTTCCAGTCCCTTTTCTTCCTCCAAAACAAGCAGTGTTCCTCCATGATATAATGTTTGATCAATGCATATTGCAAAAATATCATCAAGCTCAGAACCCATAAGCACTTAGGCGGTCCAGGTAGTTACGTACATTTTGTTGTTGATTAATTTATTCTCACCTGACTGAAAACAAGTAAACCCTTTCTACAGTTATAAACCAGTTCCTGGGTTGCAGAGTGAATTGTAGGTGAGAGTGAGTGAAATAAAGTAGCGGCTCTGCTGAGGACTATAGAATTTCATTCTTTTTTTCTCCCCTTGCTTATGTATTTTAGACACTAGGTAGTAAATTACTTTCCAAAATGCTTGAGAGAGTCAGAGGGACCATGCTAGGTCATCTCTCATGCTGGATCATGCTTTCATAGGGATTTTGAATTTAATTGTTGTACTTCTAGTGACTGGCAAAATGGCAAGACTGCGCATTGGTTTTTGGAGTCCTCTTGTGGCTGCAGAAATAAAAACTTTAGCTATTAAAATAAGGTGCCCTTAACCAGTTGCTGTCAGTATTCTGAAAAATTTTTTGGCACTTGGATCTATGATCTTTTTGACCACATTTGTTTTAAAGGCAGATTTCATACTGCAGCATGGAGAATTTTGCTATGGGTGTAAGTTTTTGTTGTTGAAACTCTGTGGGGAAAAAATGAAACAAGTTGACAAATGAACCCTAGAGAATGACAGAAGTACCCAGGCAAATGAATGGCTTACTTCGATCAAATAGTTTTGTGGGTGAATATGCCTCCCCACAAAACATTGGCTACGCATCTGTTGAGGCTTTGCTTAAGCAAAATGTTCTGCTCTCTTCCATGGGAGGTGCTGGAGCAGGTGATGACGTTTCACTTTTGTCCTGCAAAGGAGGGACACAGGTGGGGGTGAGATTCTAGCAGTCCTTATCAGCACTGAGTAATGTCACTTTCGAGGCTTTGTGTTTGATAAGAGTGGGCAGAGACAGATGGTGAAAGCAAGGTGCGGTGGGAGTTGGTTTCTTAAGGACAGCTCACATCCTGCTCCTGGCTTCCTGGTGCCAGCTTGGAGGCACCTGAAGAAAACTCATTGCTGCCTCCAGAGTGAGCACTGGCTTTCCCTGGGGGCTTCTTGTTCCTAGCTGTAAGATGGCTAAATCAGCATGTAGTGCTTTCCTAGTGTGTTTTGTTAGCCCCATGTCATCAGTGCTATTTATTTGCTTCTGGCTATGTAGGATGGCAAGGCAAGGCAAGGCAAGCAGTACCACCAAGTATGGGGAGGGGATTTTTTGGTGATGCATCTATTGAACTATATCTTCCAATGGAATCATTTGGATTGCTGGGATATAGCAGGCTCAGACCTCTCAGACTCAGTTTACCATAATGTTAAAAAATACATTTCTTGTTTTTATCCTCAAATGCATTCAGGCTTTGGAGAAAATTTGGGAGTCTCCAGCTCTTTGTACAAGACATGTCAAGCTCTCAATAGCTGCTTCCTCATACCTAAGGCAGAGCCTCGCTGTGCATGTAACATTTCTCTCTTTCCACGCCCGCTATCCTGCTCTGTGAGTATTTACAGAGTGAGCTGGGAGGGCCGGGAGTGACGGTGGCAGCTGTGGGTACTGCACAGGAATGTGGGCCTGCTGCTGCCAGGACTGGCTCCTGCCCTCGGTGCCCGGCCGGCTGTGAGGTAAGCGGCCTTTGTCCACGGCTTCCCAGCAAACCATGAGCTGGGTCTTGGTGCTTCTTGGGATGTGTGCACCACACACTTTGGGCAACATGCCCAGATGGGAGGTGTCCCTGCCCACAGCAGCAGGTGGACGAGATGGTCGCTGCGGGCCCTTCCCGCCCACTGTGCTGTGTTGGTGCCATGTGGGGCGTGCTGGGGAGCGTGGGGAAGGCAGTGGGGTGGCACCTGAGGGGAGATGGAAAGCTCTGCACATCGGCTCTACCCAGCCTCTAGCTGCAAGGCAGGGAGAGCCTACTCGAGGCTTGTTTTTAGTTTTATTTATTCTTTTAACTTTTTAAAATTTTGTTGGTGTAAACACATGGCAGAAACCATCTGTCCAGATCAGACCTCTCAGAACTGAGGTAATTTCAGTGTTAGCTTTTTTTACCTGATACGTGTGTATTAAGAAGGTGTCTTTGAGCTGTGTGTAGCAGGACTGAACGTGTCGGGAGCAGAATTAATGCTTCTAATCGCTGAATGCTGATGGCCAGCTTACAGGAACAGTGGTTTGGGACAGCCGCATAGGCTGTGCTTGCTGGCAGTCCAGGGCTGCAGCACTGTCAGGCTGGAAATGAAAACGTGCAAACTGAAAAAAAAGCCAACCCAAACCTACAGTAGCTATGTGAGTGACAGCACAGCTCCGAGGGGCACACAGAGGTGATGATGATCACCTGCGTTCTTTTCCAAGAAGAACAGATTAAGTGAGCACAGAACACGTCTGCTTAAATTGTTTATTTACACAGTGCTACTATTTTGGATTTTCAGTGGTTTCTTCTTACAAAAAACCCACAAGCCTTCCCCATCTCTTGGCCTCCTGTTAGGTCCTGCTCTGAGAAGAAAAACAGGTGCTGAGAGATCAGTGACTGCAGTACAAAGGAGTAATTGAAAATAACACGGTCGTTTAGGCGACATCTGTACATGCATTTTACTCAGCACCTGTTTGCTGTGTTTGCCACTGAGAAGTAAAACAGGAAATATAAAGTTCCTAACAGTGTCTTAGAAAGTCCTCAGAGTAAAATAACCATTATTCCCATGTAGGAATAAGAAATGTACTCCCATCATTATCTTAAATTATTTCTCGTAGAGCAGTCTTCCTCCAGGTTTAATGCTGAAGCCTCGCACTGCATCAGGTGCAGTAGATAGCAGGGTGTCAGCCTTTCTGTGCTCCTTGTGCAGCAGCATCCAGGCCATGGAACAGCCTTGCATCCAGTGCTTCTTGTGCTCCCTGTTTTAGTGGGATGGCATGAAATTGGTGCTGTGTTTTGTTGCATGTTCAGCTTTTTGGCTCCCATTCCCATCACCAATGCAGTCTGCTCCAGCTCACTAGTATTTGGACCATCTGCAGTGCACAAAATACAGGTTACCAATCACTAGATATGGATCAGTTAGGTCTTTCCCTATCTCAGTATTTTAATTTTCACTTTTTTTTTTCCTTATGAAATCCCCTGTTCAGATTGTAGCAAACAGTGAAAAATAAGGCATTAATTCTTTTCTTGAGAATGCTATTAGAAACGTGTTGCAAGAATGATTAGGAAAAAAAGCACTTGTAAAGCTGACTACTCTCATCAGGAGATCTCATGGTGGAATTGCTATGAGTAGTCACTTCAGAGCCACTTCCTTGGGTCATTCTGTTGTGGTTGCCTTTGATGTCCACACAGGTGAGCTGATACATGAAAACAGTGAAAGACTGTGGAAGCAGGGGGGGCTGTGGAGGATGGAGAACTCCAGGAACATGTAACAGCACTGGAGACTTGGCTGAGCACAACCGGCTGAGTGCTTCCATTTGAGATGCTCTGTCCTTGTCAGTGATGGAAAACTGTTACAAATTGACAGATTAACAACAGTGGAGGCACCGTAGGTTTTCTGTGTGCTGTAGGTAATGGTGGTAACAGGATGGTAGAGTTTTCCCATCCACTTGGCTGTGAAGTCTCTGCTTAGGTAAAGACCAGGGAGAAAATAGGGACCACCTTCGTGGTGTGCTTAATTGCGGGTGCTACTCCCTGGTGGGGTTCATTTAATGCCTTGGGGACAAACTTGCCCCCTTACAGCAGGGTAACATAACGGATTTGGAAGATGTTAAGTGGTGCAAAGACATTATGCAGCTCCCTCACCACAAAGATAAGTTTCAGCTGCACAAAGAATATTTTGGAGATATGAACTTCTTGATAGTTTGCATTTCTGCTGAGGAGCAGACAAGCATGATAACTTTCCTCGGTGTATTGTGTCACTTCTTGTTCCCTTTATCCCAGCATTTCCAGGAGACTCAGCGGGGTGTATTTTTACTCCTGTGACATCAAGCACATATTTATTCCCTCTGTTTAATGCAGCCCATGTAGGTTTGCCTGCCTCTTTGTTGTGCTTCCCTGCTCTCACTGTTGCTGGCTGCCTTATGCTTCTGAAAACAAAGGTAAAAGAGAGAGAAAAGAAAAATAATTGTCATCGTTGTAACTTTTGCTTCGTTCTGAACAAAGTTTCAGAGCAGGAGTGCTGTAAGTTGCCTTTTTTTTGTTTGTTTTGTTACCTTTTCATATGTAAGCTGTAGGGGCTGTTGCGTATTGACTGCTTGAGCTGCCTCTTCTTCCTATCCGAGGCTCCAAGGGCTGTGTGAGTACAGCGCCTGTCAGGAAACAAGCAGGGTGGAAAGGAGTGTGCCTGGCTCTGGCTGTCATTTCCACACAGGCAACTGGAAAATGATTGATGGAAAGGGTTTATATTTATTTGTTGTTTAAAGAATCTTTTACTGATGTGCTGAGAGGAAGAGAAGGGAACCAAGTGTCTTGCCTCTGCTAGGGATTTAGTGAGGCACTCAAATGCCAGCTTTATAAAGGGATGTGAATTGCATGATGAAGTGCTGCCCTCCCGCCATTGTTCCCCCTGGCTTCACCGCCCTGAGGCAGGCCCAGGTGCAGCCATTTTGTGCTGGACACACTGAAACACGTCTGCGTTTCCAAAATCCAAGGTACAACATCCTGATGTTAGAAGAGGAGAGCATACTCTGCGTGAACACGTTAGGGTAGCTCAGTCCCAAACACTCACAGAGAAAGATCAGTAAGCACCATTTTAAAATATTCTTCTGTACACTTTCTGTCTCTGCATAACACATACACACAGCTAATCGTATTTGCCATCTTACTTGCTTAATAATCTCCACGAACAAAAGTTAGTGCTACTGAGACATAGCTGTTCTTCAGCTCTTCATTTCCATGGGGTTTTTAAGGGTGAGACTTCTGTAGGGGGGAGAGGATAAGCAGGGAGCAAATGGGGCCAGCAACCAAAATCCCTCTTGAACAAATTGCTGTGGTGCCAAAACCACATTTATTGTTATCGGAGGCAGCTGCCTGCCTTCTCTTCACAGTTCTATTTGTGAACTTTTGACGGCTATAAATGGAAACACACGCTGACCAGAAATCACCACCAGTGCTGCCCGAGACTCCTCTCTCCCGACTTCAAAAGTACAGGGACATCTAACATGTAACCAGCCTAAATCACGTCTGCTCTCCATATTAGAGTCGATTTATTTATTTTTTTTCCCTCTGGGAAATGGAGTTGGGAAAGCATGAAAGAAAAGGAAGAGCAGCCTTAGAAGAAAAGCAAATGGTAAGATATGTCGAGAAATGTTTATGTTTTTTGTCCTGTTTTATGGTGTTTTGTTTTTTTTTTTCATTTAATGACAAGAAAGAAAAGCCAGTCAGTGCTGGTACAAATATATTCCTTCTTCCTTTAACCAGTGACCTTGAAGATTAAAACTTAATTTATGTATTTTAAATTAATTCACATTTCTCTGAAAATTGGGGAAACTTGTCAATGCATTTAGTGAGGTGTGTGTGAAGTGCAAAGAATGCCATCTAGTTCAACAGTGACTGTAGTTTTCTTGTATTGTTTTGAAGGGCTATTTCATGTCTTTGCACATTACTTTTCACAACTTTAAGTCAATAAATGAAAGAGGAAATTATTTGTCTTCCTCTGGATCTTACTGAAGTGTGACCAAAGTAAGTTATTAAGAGAAAGTGAAAACAATCAAAACACAGTTTGCTGGTAATTAGTGTAGGCTTGAAACACAGTGTATAACGTGCCTTGCTTAAGCAAGGTTATTTTTTTGATGTCATGAAAAGGGCATTTCTTTATTGACTTGGCACAGCTGTGAAGAAAGGTGGCCATCATTCTTGAGAAACAAATTAGCACTGAATTTTTTAGCACTTACCTTAGATAGTGGTGGTGTTGGATTGGTTTGGGTTCGCAGTGGGCTAGTGTTTGCTTTTGTTTAGCTGTGATGTTTGCCTCTACTAGCCTGTTCAAGTGAGACTTTGAAAGCTTGTGTGTTAGTCAACAGTTTTAAATAGGGTGCATTGGGTAGGAGATACGGGAAGTGCTGAAACAAAATAAGGACTTGGCCTTAAAATACCTTTTCTTTTTTAAGTAGTATCTGAAAGAGTACTGCTGAAGTTTCAGTTTGAACTCATAGTACGAATATTATCTTATGTTTTACCTGGTTGTTTTTTTTTTTTATCAATACATTAACACTTTCAACAAATACTTTTTTTGTGTGTATATGTGTGTGTGTGTGGTTGATATGTAAAAAATAAAGAAAACTCTTTGTAAGAAAAAGCAATTATAAAACTCACAAAAGATTCAGGAAAGCATTCAAAGAAATCTTGAAAATTTCATTCTAGCTCATGTGTGGGGAAGATGCATAGCAGTGTAATTAGATAACAGTATTATCTAACTGCAGGTTGCATCCTGATGCACAAAGAATTAAGCAGACAAAGCACGCATCAATCTTCTGATGACTTTGTGTGCATCATTTACTAATTCAGAGAATGGCATGCTGAAGAAAAAAGAAGAATCCTGCTGACCAGAGCCATGCTAACAGGCTTGGGGCTAGCTGCTTGCTTCAGAGCTGAAGGTGCTGAGCTCAGGGGAGTCCCTGAGATGAGCTACAGGTCACAGCCTCATGGGGTGAGGGAGGAGGCCCCTCCCGTACCTGATGGCTGTCATGGCTCTGTGCTGGCAGCAGATGAATGCCCTGGCTTGGTGCTCATCCTTCCCATGCCTCAGTCTCCTTCCAGCCCAGGCCCATCCTTGCCTCCATCCTCTTCCTCTCCTGTTCTCCTTGCCTGTTTAATCTTAACACTTTTGATGCGGATCACCAGATGGATTTCACTTTGTCCCAATGTATATCCTGGTTTTGCACCTCCTGGGCTTTTATTGATTCTTCCCTTTTCTCTTTGTTACATGCATACCAGTTCAATATTTGAATGCTGCATGGGAACAGTGTCAATCTGTGATACAGATACTATTTGTATATGTGTTGCTGATATCTGTTCTCTTATTTAACTTCAACATGACAAATACTTTACATATTTAATATAGGCACTGTGGAGTGTTTGTTTTCATTCTTATATACTATAAACGGGATGATAAACTATCATCCTGTTATACATATATAAATTATGTGTTTTTTATGAGTCATAGGAGCATAGGATAACTCATGTGGAGGGGCTTCAGGAAGTCTCTACCCAGCCTCCTGATAGCAGCTGTGGAGTCAGGCCAGGTTTCTCAGGGCTTTGTACAGTTATGTGTTGAAAACTTCCAAGGTTGTAGGTGGCACAGCCTCCCTGGGCAACCTGCTCCACTGCTGGGCTGTTCTTAGGGAAAAAAGCTTTTTTTCAAAATCTCTCATTTCAATTTATGTCCATTTGTCTTTCCTCCTGCCATCATTTCTGTGAAGATCCCTAGTTCCACCTCCTCAGTAATTTCCCACAGCCACTGGGGCTGCTATTAGATCCCCCTGTAGCCATCTCTTCTCGGGGCTGAAGAAAACTGGCTCCCTCAGACTCTCCTTATTTGGAAATTTCTCCAACCCCCATAGTTTTGGTGGTCTCCACCGAACTTGCTTCCATTTATCAAAGTCTCTCTTCTACTAGTGAGTCCAAAATTGGATGCCATATTGTAGATGCAATTTAGTGAGTGCCAAATACAGGAGGATGATCCTTTGAGACCAATTCTGGAGTGAACTCCAGTTGTGCTGTATTGCAGCACAATACCCCAGTGTCACCCTTGCTGGCCTTTCCTCTGCTCCTGACTCACAAGCTCTTGCCAAGCACTGTTGCGCAACCATACATGAGTTTCCCACATCCAAAGTGCTGCTACACAGGGAAGGATCCTCTCCCTCTTAAATTCCTTAGCTGTCTTTCTGAGGATCTTCTATCCAGCTATTGCAGCATTATAGCCATGTGAGCTCTCCTACCACATCGTAGTTATTTCTGCAGTGTTATAGTTCTGTGACCAGCAGGTCAAGGGAGGTGATTCTGCCCCTTTACTCTGCTCTTGTGAGACTCCACCCGGACTACTGTGCCCAGTTCTGAGGCCTCCAGCACAAGAAGAGCATTGAGCTGTTGGAGCAGGTCCAGAGGAATGCCACGAAGATGATCAGAGGGTTGGAGCACCTCTGCTACAAGGACAGGCTGAGAGAGCTGGGGCTCTTCAGCCTGGAGAAGAGAAGACTTAGGGGGAACCTTATAGTGGCTTTCCGGTAACTGAAGGGGGCCTACTGGAAAGCTGGGGAGGGACTTTTTATAAGGGCATGTAGCGACAGGACGAGGGCAAATGAGTTTAAACTGGAAGAGGGCAGATTTAGACTAGATATTAGGAAGAAATTATTTACTGTGAGGGTGGTGAGACACTGGAACAGGTTGCCGAGAGGGGCTGTGGATGCCCCCTACATGAAGATGCTCAGTGCCAGGCTGGATGGGGCTTTGAGCAACCTGGTCTAGAGGGAGGTGTACCTGCCTGTAGCAGGGGAATTGGAACTAGATGATTTTAAAGGTCCCTTCCAACCCAAACCATTCTATGATTCTATGTGTGTTTGTGTGCATGTGAGATAAACCTTGGTTTTGTATACTTTCTTAGAAATTTTTTTACCTGCTTACTAAAGAACAAAGACCTAATCCAGTCTGTATCGTCTTGAAAATATTCTGATTGAAGAGTTTCCATTAAATAGCTCATGCTGGTATGCAAGGATAACCTTGCAGACAGTTTTATTAACTAGTATTGTACCTTTATATTCACTACTTTCTGTGGATGAGATAAATAATATGAAATTCTCTACTGCTCCAGGCTATTTCACATAATATTTGTGAAATATCTTGTTAAAGAGTTCTTGTCCTTGCTTCCTGGAGGAAGATTCCCTGTCAGCCAGAATCCAGAAGATATTCTTTGTGTTGAGTCGACTGTGGAAATGGAAGATAATGGAGGTCCTGTTTTGTGACGGGAAAATGGAATGACTCACTGTCAAATAGATTGGACTAAGCAGATGAACTGAATTTTCCTTTCTATACTTTTGCTATTAGAAGAGCTCAAAAAGACAGAATAATTCTAGTGTTTCCATATTGGATTGACAGCTTAGCTCAAAATAGTCTATTTACATTCAGAAGTCCTCTGCCATTAATGCATATTGCATCTGTTATTTGAAAAGATTTTAATTATATTTCACACTTGTCTGTTTCCTGTTTGATCTTACCTCTCTTCATTAAAATGTAACATGTTAAGTATTGCATTTAAAATAATTTGTATATTGGTATGGTAACAGGGAACATTCAGTCTTTATACTTTAGTATGCATTATAAGTTGCTTTTTTTTTTTTACTTTGTCATTTCATTAAATATTGATAAAGTAAAGATAATCATGTAGAGGAAATAAATTAAACCAAACAGATGCTTGACACTAATGCTTGAAAGGGCATTAAGATAAGCTTTTGGATGTCAGTGTGCACTCTGTAAGAAAGGACCGCAAGACTTAATTCAGAGAACTATCATTTGCATTCTATAAAAAATACGTAGACAGCTCCAACAGGACGAGGCAGTATGGATCAAACCCACCTACATCAAACAACAATTGGTATTTTCACAGTGGTAGCAAAAGAAGGATCCAGTCCCTGTCAAGATCAGATCCTCTCTGTGGGAAGTGCTGTGGTGCAGACTCCTCCAAGGGGATGGTCCATTTCCTGAGGTTTGCAACTTAAAGGAACCCAATTGGGAATGCACTGCTTAGAGAAAGTTTAATATGTGTATACATTTATATCATTTGTGTTCATTTTTTGCTCTAGAGGTAGTTTGTGACCTCCTCTTGCAGCTTCTGTCATGCAGCCGAGTTCAGTAAGGTGAACCATCATCCTTATGCCATTCTGTGCTGCCATGTCCCAGATTTCAGCAGCCTCTACTATAAGGGATGGTCGTGGGAATGGTCGTGGGAGACACTTTCAAATATCCTTCAGCTTTGAAGAGCAGGACTGAGGCTTCGCCATGGCTTTGCAGGAAGCGACCAATGAGATCCTAGTACATCAGCAGTCTCCTCTCAGTGTGCAGGTATAATGAGATGGCTGAGACAGCACTGCAGCTACAGCACCACTGTGTTTCTTGATGAGAGATGAAGTGTTGCTGCAGAGGCATGGATTGCTCCAGCAGGTGATCACTGTGGAGGAGGAAGAACTAAACTTGAAGGCTGCAAGTAGCAGCATATTTTTATCACTGTTGATGTGACATTAACCAGGACCAGTGCAAGTGAGAAGCACCAACTGTTGGTCTTGCCTCTGCTCTAACCCCTGACAGTTAGCTCTCAAACTTCAGTTTACACTTCCTTTTCCTTAATCTAATGCCAATCATACAGAGGCATTGCTAGAATGCACGAAGTGGGCTTTAGATGCTTCAGTGGAAAAAGTTATCTTGGAGAGGTGTCGCCAGTGCATTTTTGGCAGGAGGTTCTATGAAACGTTACCATGCAGTCTCATGCAGAGATTCAGAAGGGGAGCGAGCAGATTGCTGCAGAGACTTCAATGTGATGATGAAAGAGGCTTTTTAGGAACAAATAACCTTTGTGTATTTTAACTTTTTGAAGTGAGGAAAAGAATGAGCCCCTGTAACCGCTGCATCAGCTGCTGCAATTCAAATGACTGCATTTTGAGGGTGGCAGCAAAAAGAGGAGTATCAGCACTGAGATGCAGTCTGTGCTGATGGATTAAAATAGTACTGGAAAATGTTTTTAGGCACTGGAACTCTTGTATTCAGTGACACTGAAAGATTGATCTGCGGTAAGTTTGGTTTGGTCCTTGCCTGAATGGTACCGTTTCCACAAATTAGTTTGAATATAGAGACTGTTACTGAGAAAAATAATGTGTTTTCTGAAGATATCCCTCAGGAATATGGTATTGAGTTGTGGGTGACACTTGGGAAATGTTTGCTGTTCACTGCTTCTGCTAACACTGACATTCAGAATGGATGCTAGGAAGAGCTGCTTCATTAGAAGGACAGCACAGCATAGGAACAACCATGGAATTTGTGGTCTATCCATCCTGGGAGGATTTCAGGACCCAACTGGGTGCAGATATGGCTGACTTGGCTTCGTTTTGGCAGTAGTCTTGCTTTGAGATGGATGCTGGACTGAGTTACTCCTGACAGTATCTTCCAAACAACATTTCTTTCATTCTTCTATTTTGAAGTGGCACTACTGCATTTCTCAGGAAACATGATAATACCTTTCTCCATCTACAAGGCACCTTTAACACATTTAACATCGATACACGATGAGACCATCCTCGTCAATAAAGACTCCTCACTCTTCCAAAAAAAAAAAAAAAAAAGTTACTGCTTTCAGTTCACTGCCCTTTAAATTCCAAAAGCACTCAATATAATAAACCAGTGGCATTACATCTGTTACTTTGATGTGAATTCTTGGAAACAGAACTACTTGACAATAAACAGAATGAAAGGGAACAAGTGAGTCACGAGAAAGGGAGAAAGAAGGTGGACCTTAAAACAACTAGTCTTCTGGGGCAACCAGCAGATCAGCAATAACGTGTTTCCATGTTTGCTTTTTATCAACTATGAAAGACATAATATTTCAATATGTTTCATATTCTACTCTCTGGAGACAACATTAAATTACTGGTAATTAATGACTGCTTCTCAGAATTACATCCCTAAATGTACTTTAAACATTGAGTCTAAACACCTTAAGCACTATGTCCAGAAAATAACACCAAATTATTTTGAAGGAAAATTACCAAAACCTTAGGACGTTTGTTCTGCTTGTTTTTCAATTAATTCCATTGTTGTGGCAACAATGATGCAGTGGCTTCATAGATATTTTTCAAAAAAAGAATGAATTAACTTTATCAGGACATTTTATCAAAAATCTTCCCCAATGAAGGGAATAGAGATTTTTAAATTCCTTTCCCTCTTCCTCTACCTTGCCCTTTCTGTTCCCCTTTCCCTTTCCCCTTCACCTACCCCCCTCCCTTCCCCTTCCTTCATGATTATGAAAGTATTTTTTTCCTAAAAAGATAACAAATGGAACAGTGTCTGGTAGCCCTCATTTCCTAAAACCATCTAAAACCTTTGATTGCTGTTTATTCTACTTTATAGGTAAGCATTATCCTGACTGCCTATGCTCTTCTGCATCAATGGAGCAGAACTGCAGCTTTTCTTTCCTCGGTGGTCTTCTGAAAGCCTGCTGTAGGGCGCATCATGATAGGACCTTTTTCTTGGGCTACAGAAAGTCACAGGAATATTTTAGCATGTCAACAGTTATTGCAACACCGCCCTGCAAAACATTATTGCACAGCAAAATCTGCAGGCCAGCCTTTATTTGGAAGTTGCAGGCTTTCCATTTTGCTTCTGCGTTTTCACAGGAACTTCTTGTTCATATCTAAATGTTCTTGGGTTTAATTTACTTATTATTATTATTATTTACATGATTCCCACGAGATAGCTGTATTATCAAATGTGTACTCCAGCAGTAAAGCTACATCTTCTTTTTTTTTTTTTTTTTGGTGGTGGCAACCTTGGCAACAGATCTACTGACTATGGTGTTTTAAGATAAGATTGATCTTGTTTCCATATGATGGTCACACAGAACACCTTTCTGCGTTAAATATTTCATTGTTGAGAGTTGACTGATAGGTTTTCCAAATGACTGATGGTGACATGCAGTACAGACTGCAAGATACTTTCTGATGGCATTTTTGCTACATTTGTCTCTACCTGGTAGGCTTAAAACGATTAATTAAATATAGATTCAACTAGGGAGTATCAATTTTTGAAGAAAAAGGGACAAAAGCAGATTTTATGAATTTAGATGAAACATTTATTTTGGTCAATAGCTTTTAGCTTGTTCAGTATTCTGAAAAGTGCAAAGCAATGGGTTGAAGATTTTCTTATCTAGAATGATAAAAAAAAGAATGTATTGATGCTCCAGAACTGACATATTTACAGAAATCCAAAAACACTCTCTGTCTCCATGAGACAGAAATTGAATCTTTAGCATTCTGTCTTTGCTATTTTGTATTTTCTATCTTAATCATGGTGAAAATTTGGAAATCAAACAAGGGAAAAACGATAGGGATTTTGAAACACTTCATTCTTAAAGGATGTGAAATAAACCAATTGGATTCACTTGAGCCACTTACAACTGAGACTTTTGGAAAGAGCCATAGAAATTTGTTTACATGTTCAATGGATTTTAAATTGTTTTTGTAGTGGTTTCATATATCTCATAAAAATTTACTGACAGCACATCACCATTTTACTGCTACTTAAATATCGCTGTTGGTGATTTCATATAATAAGTCTAGAAAAATTAGATTTTCAGCTTCAAGCAAGAGCTGTGACATTTAATATTTCCTAAGCGCATCTTGAAATAGATCCAGATCAAAAGCCAGAACTAAGTGATAATCAGGCAAAGAGATGGTAATTCTTAGCAAAACTTCCAAGCCAAAACTCTGTTCTCTCTGTCACTCTGAGACAAGAATAACAAAATGCAGATAGATAAGTATTTGTCTTTAAAGTCTGAGCAGAGAAAAGGTTATACATCTTCTCTCTTCTGTTCTTTGAAAGGTAAAATTTTCAGTAACGTTATGAAGCTGATATCATTTGAAAATAGAGCAGTTTTCATTCTAGTTATGTTATTTGCAATCTATTAGGTAAACTGACACTGATATTTGCATACATTAAAAATTTCTCAAGAAACTGTCAGTGTTTTACTTGTTGGGAGCGAAGCAGTAAAGTCTTAACAAGAAAAGTTAGGGTTTTTTGGTTATTTGTTGCAGGGTAGGTTAGTTTATAGTGTCTTTTCTGGGACAGAAAGTCTATAAGTCTATGTGCTGAGGGACTGCAATAATAAATTATTCCTGTAACCAAGTTAAACTACAGTTCTTCCCCTGCTTCTGAGGAGCAGAAGTCAGGGCTAAGAGGGTTGAGGTTGCTAACCTTGCCAATGACTTGCAGTGACTCAATGCTGCATCATACAATAAATTGCCTGGCGTTTTCAGGAGCTCTTGTATTTATGGCTTCTAAGAATCCTCCACTGAAAAAAAATACACTTTAGGGTTTGGAAATTAAGATTATCTGAGAAAATTTAATTTTCCCTTTGCTTTATTCCTAAGCGTTATGACACAAATGTCGGTAACAGGATTACAGGCTATTTCTTTATTCTCAAATGATGATTCTGCTTAGGAATTGCATCCAACAGTTACATCAGGGTATCATGTGATCAGAACAAAACCGTGGTTATCTTCACTAGTTTTATAAATAAAATGCATTAAAATGAAACTTAATATTTCATCCTTCTATTTCCAGCTGGATGTTTTTTACGTTTTTCAGAGCATCTGTTTCCTGTCAAATGCTGAAAACATAGGCCAAGTGGCTGAGGCATCCAAAGACAAGGAACTGTGACGTTTGCACCCTCCCACAGAATGCCAGTCAAAGGGATGAGTTGGGAAAATGGCTCTACACACTGAAAAGAGCTCTGAGGAATTAGCCACCGCAGGAAGGGTCATGGTCAAGGCCCCTAAACTAGGGACAAGGTTAAGCTGTTTCAAAATGTGTGGATAGTAGGCATTATTTAGTTATTTGCCTAATAGCAGTAATTAGACCACTTGGCTCCATGGGAATGCTATGAAGGGCTTGAGTACTGCAGGTGTTAGTGTCGTGAAAATATCTGGTAAATGAATTTCATGATGGTCTCTGCAGTGTAGGGGTTGGGAAGAGTGTGATATCAAGCACTGAAGTATCAGGATGTGCTTTGATGATTAATGTTGATTGTCAGAGCATACTGTGTGTAGCAATTATTATCACAAACTTCTGAAAATTTAGAACTTCATCTCATTTAAAATTTTCACCTTAGTATTCTGAAAACACATCATTTTTCTATTTCTGCATAAATTTCTTGATAATAATTCTTGATGATAAATGCTCTTAAGAGCAGGATAACTTACATACTCTTATTTTGGTGTATGTTGTAGATCTCTTGTAAAACTCTACTTGTCTATGAAATTGCTTATTGTTAGTATTATTTTTCCCATGTTCTGCTTTTACTGTTTCTCATACAAAATATTACAGATTTACATATGTCTTCGTTAATGATGCAGGAGAAGGTTTAAATATTTTGGTCATCTTCATTTAGACCTAAACAAAAACAACTTGTTCCAATAGAACAATGTTCTCTAAAACAATGTCATTTGCATGGAATGTGAATAGTGGGCAATCAATCTCAGAGATATCTCAGGCTAGCTGTTGCTCAGCTCTGTAGCTGTTTGTCTTCTTCCTAAGTGCAGAGATATATCATCCTCAATGGATTGTAGCTATCTTAATTGTAATGTCTGTGCGAAGGTACAACTCCTAAGCAGTTAGGCAGTAGCTTCTATGTAGTGCAAGAATGTATCAAATATTTATTTCATGTGAATGCTTTAGATGGTTAAGTCAATGACCCCAAAGAGATTTAAGTCCCTTTAAAAGCAGATAACCCATTTTAATCAATATCTGAGGGACTCATAAATTTCCAGTAAATCTGTAGTTACTTGTATATCTCTATCTTTATGCATACTAACTGTATTAGATAAATTGATGATCTGTGCAACATAAGAATGAAATATTTCCTTACTGCAGAACAGGCACCAAGCCATAAAGAACATTTTTTTTTTGTATTTAGCTAAGTAAATAAAGGAAGTATTTGTAGAAGGATGTGTAAACTGAGCTGACAATCTGTTTTGAAAAACAGTTTTCCCTTTCAAAGCTGAATCCAGAGATATTTTGAAGTATTATTAGGTGTTTCTAGGTTCAGTACAACAGCCTTTGTGCTCAAAAGAAGAAACCATGACTTGCTCAGAGTGTGGCTGAAAGAATCTTACTTTTCTGAGGCATGTCCTAGCCTCATTTGCTTTTTATCAGGAACGGGTGGGAATTTTGAGGGAAATTCTAGTGCTCAAGCTTGTTGAATGTGGAGTAAACTGTCAGATAATATTCAGGATTCAAAATGTTTTCAGTTTGGAAAGCAGTGGAAATGCAGAATCTTTGTGGTGTAATAAAATAGTAATTATCTTTGCATCATCATAAGGATCACTAATATTGCAATTTTATATGATGTCTGGTGCAATTTCACCCATGAATCATCTACATCAGGGCTTCTTAGCTCAAGGTTATGAGCAAATATGTGATGAAAGACTACTCGTCTCCAGAGCACAAGCTATTGTACTCTCACTTCTTCATCTGAATTCTTTGTAAATGTCATTCAAGTCAATTTCAGATGTTCATTTTAAGCTCCCACTGAATATATGTATAAAAACCCCTACTTTGTATGATCTTGAAGCAATCTTTAGAAGACTGCAATCAGTTCGTTTTTTCTTCTAATTTCTGGCTGAACACCCCAACATTTGTCATATTATTGAATTAGTTGTCTCATTAAATGCATATTAGTTAAAATGTGTGCATTTTATAAGCAAACCATTCCCATATAATACACTTATGTGTACTAGCATGTTGTTATGTTTTGAAGCGCTTTTAATGAAGTTTTAAATGTTAAGTTGCATCATAAGTTTAAGATGATTTCTTCCTTATTGCTCTCATGCTCAAGGAACATATCTG